>NC_134272.1:89821595-90094095 GCF_031893055.1 Leptodactylus fuscus
ACACACCAGGCCTATGAATATACATGCACACTCAGCTGAACATGCATGTACAGTGTTGGCTAAAAGTATTGGCCCCCTGCAGTCCTGTCAGATAATCCTCGGTGTCCCCCAGATAATGATTACAAGCACAGACTCTTTGGTAATATCTTCAGTTATTTTGCTTGCAATGAAAAAACACAAAAGAGGATGAAAAAAAAAAAGTCACATCATTGATCATTTTACACAAAACTCCAGAACTGGTGCGGACAGAAGTATTGGCGCCCTCAGCCTAATACTCGGTAGCACAACCTTTAGACACAATAACTGCGCACAACCGCTTCCGCTAACCAGCAATGAGTTTCTTACAAGGCTCTGCTGGAATCTTAGACCCTTCTTCTTTGGCAAACTGCTCGCGGTCCCCCCTGAGATGTGAAGGGGGCCTTCTCCAAACTGCCACCAAGAGATCTCTCCCCCTCCCCTACAGGTGTTCTATGGGATTCAGGGCTGGACTCATTGCTGCCACTTTACAAGTCTCCAGGGCTTTCTCTCACCACCATTTTCTAGTGCTGACCTGAAGTGTGTTTTGGGTCCTTGTCCTGCTGGAAGAGCCCTGACCTCTGAGGGAGACCCCGCTTTCTCACACTGGGCCCTACATGATGCTGCACAATGTGTTGGTCGTCTTCAGACTTCATAATGCCATGCACACGGTCAAGCAGTCCAGTGCCAGAGGCAGCAAAGCAACCCCAAACCATCAGGGACCTCCGCCATGTCTGACTGTAGGGGGCGTCTTCTTTGCTCAAAGTGGTCCACACAAGGACACAGGTGGAGTCAACTTTAATCCATTTCAACTGGCTGCAAGTGTGATTTAGTTATTGCCACCACCTGTTAGGTGCCTCAGGTAAGTAACAGGTGCTGTTAATTACACAAATTAGAGAAGCATCACATGATTTCTCAAACAGTGCCAATACTTTTGTCCACCCCCTTTTTTATGTTTGCTGTGGAATTATATCCAATTTGGCTTTTTGACAGTTCTTTTTGTGGTTTTCCATTGAAGACAAATTAAATGAAGAAAATAATACTAAAGAATTTGTGCTTGCAATCATTTTCTGGAAGAAACTGAGTATTATCTGACAGAATTGCAGGGGGGCCAATACTTTTGGCCAACACTGTAGTCCCCTCCTGATAACCAGCCATGATGTCCTTATTGTGGTCAGGTTATCTTCTCATACATGTAGTCCCCTCCTGATAACCAGCCATGATGTCCTTATTGTGGTCAGGTTATCTTCTCATACATGTAGTGTCCTCCTGATAACCAGCCATGATGTCCTTATTATGGTCAGGTTATCTTCTCATACATGTAGAGTCCTCCTGATAACCAGCCATGATGTCCTTATTGTGGTCAGGTTATCTTCTCATACATGTAGTGTCCTCCTGATAACCAGCCATGATGTCCTTATTGTGGTCGGGTTATCTTCTCATACATGTAGAGTCCTCCTGATAACCAGCCATGATGTCCTTATTGTGGTCAGGTTATCTTCTCATACATGTAGTGTCCTCCTGATAACCAGCCATGATGTCCTTATTGTGGTCAGGTTATCTTCTCATACATGTAGTGTCCTCCTGATAACCAGCCATTATGTCCTTATTGTGGTCGGGTTATCTTCTCATACATGTAGTGTCCTCCTGATAACCAGCCATGATGTCCTTATTATGGTCAGGTTATCTTCTCATACATGTAATGTCCCCTCCTGATAACCAGCCATGATGTCCTTATTGTGGTCAGGTTATCTTCTCATACATGTAGAGTCCTCCTGATAACCAGCCATGATGTCCTTATTGTGGTCAGGTTATCTTCTCATACATGTAGAGTCCTCCTGATAACCTGTCTACAGTAAGGACATCATTGCTGAGTTTCTAACAAGTTCTAGACTATAAAAAGTTCCTGCATTCATGGTCATATCTTTTGCCAACCAATCAAGACAACACTGTCACCATGTTCTGATCTGAATATCAAAATGCGGCTATATCAGTCCTACAGACACTCTAAGGCAGGGGTAGGGAACGTACGGATCTCCAGCTGTTGCAAAACTACAACTCCCAGTTGTAGTTTCACAGCAGCTGGAGAGCCGAAGGTTCCCTACCCCTGCTCTAAGGCTTGGTTCACACATCAGTATGCCATCCGTCCGTTTGAGACTAAAAACGGACTGATGCACATACTGATTGTATACTGACACCTTTGTATGCTGATAGCAAATGCTGTCCATCCCCTAGAGGACAGATAAGGGGATTAAAAGTAGAAAATTGTAAACAGAGTAGAGATAAGGACATTTATTACATACATATATACGCATATACCACCAAGGTACCCTGTCCTACCATATAGGGCAGGGGAATTGCGGTTTTGACTGCAAATTTCTTGCTACTATCGTGAGTTTAGTAACTCCTCCTGATGAACGAATCTGAGACAGGACTAGGGAAACGCATAGAGGAGAATGTTAGTCTGTGGGGCAGGAATTATCTGCACTAATATCCCTATATGGGAATGTGTCTAAGGGTTTATAATATGTCCATACTCCTTGCCGCAACATCGGCAGCCAAAAGGGATCGCAGGCTCCCGGTTATGTGTGCTATATGCACCTGTTTAAAACTCAGCACATAAGGGTTTTGTGTTAGAGTGTCTGTAGGACTGAAATAGCCGCAAAAATAGAGTAGTGAATATATTATACCACAGGCATATCAGTAATTGTTCTGTCCTCTTACACTTTGTTTTTTGGACTACTCATTTTTATGAATCAATTTTAAACGGACCTAATAAAAGTTACATTTCAATAGTTACTACCTCAGTGATATTTAGTATTTTGAGTGACATCTCTTCAGTGATATATACATGTTCTGATCTGGCGGCCCCTGGAGAGACAGAGGAAGGCGTCGCTCTATTTAAAGGGATCCTATCATACAAACGCTCTTTTTTCCCTCATTAACACATCGGAATAGCCTTAAGAAAGGCTATTCTTCTCCTAACTTTCATTGTCTTCTTCACGCCACCGTGGGTTTTGTCGCTATGTAAATGAGCTCTCTCGCAGCACTGGGTGCGGGTCCCAGCACTTTAACAGCACCGGGGGCGTCCCCAATGCCACGAGAGAACTCTCTCCAGCGCCGACTCCATCTTCTTCACATGGAACAATTTGGAGAGTTATTTGCCATTTTTCTGCTTTAAAAAAAAAAAAAGCATGTGACTTAGAGAATGGGGCACAGCCTTCCCTGACTGGTCAAATTTGTTCTAATTTCTGCCTAGTGTAAATGATATCACAGAACTACACTAGATTCCAGCGGGGGCAGGTTTCACTTTTTTTTTTTTTTTTTTTTTTTTTAATATAGATTGTGAGCCCCATATAGAGATCACAATGTATATTTTATTTCCCTATCAGTATGTCTTTGTAGAATGGGAGGAAATCCATGCAAACACAGGGAGAACATACAAACTCCTTGCAGATGATGTTCCTGGCAGGATTCGAACCCAGTGCTAACTGCCACTGTGCTGCCCTGGTTTCACTTTCTGGTGCAGGAAAGCCCATTATAGGCAGTGTGTATAGAGGTAAATGGAATTTACAATATACTACATTAGCATGGCAATATATTGTAGAACTGATCAGATTGCCCAGAGTTCAAACCCTGCAGGTGGTAGAACAATTAAAGAGGACCTTTCACCACTTTTGGGCACATGCAGTGTTATATACTGCTGGAAAGCTGACAGTGCGCTGAATTCAGCGCACTGTCGGCTTTCCCGATCTGTGCCCGCTGTAAAGAGCTTACGGTGCCGGTACCGTAGTGCTCTATGGTCAGAAGGGCGTTTCTGACCATTAGCCAGAGACGTCCTTCTGCCTCGCGGCGCCAATTGCGCTGTGCTGTGGAGCGGGGAGGAACGCCTCCTCCCTCTCCTGATAATACTCATCTATGGACGAGCTGTGTGAGCAGAGGGAGGGGGCGTTCCTCCTCGCTCCACAGTACAGCGCGATTGGCGCCGTGAGGCAGAAGGACGTCTCTGGCTAACTGTCAGAAACGCCCTTCTGACCATAGAGCACTACGGTACCGGCACCGTAAGCTCTTTACACCGGGCACAGATTGGGAAAGCCGACAGTGCGCTGAATTCAGCGCACTGTCAGCTTTCCAGCAGTATATAACACTGCATGTGCCCAAAAGTGGTGAAAGGTCCTCTTTAAGGTAAATAAATTAATTTAAAGGGGCTCTATCAGTATAATTTTGCTGATAGAGCCCCTTTAAATAATTTAAAAAATAAATAATAATAGAAAAATATATTTTTTTTTTTTAAATCACGCTCTCCACTTGTGCTCAGTTTCCTTCCCTCGGGTCCCCATGTTGGACCGAAACCCTGTCCATCTAATAATGTCAAAAAAACAAAAACTTACTCCAGCATGCCCAATTATAAATAAAATTTAACTTTTACTTCAAAAATTTAAAACCATAGTACAAACATGGATCCAGGCACGTACGGAAAAAACCCCAAAACAAAACATATAAGCTTATGCGTTTCGGGAACAAGGATGGAGTCCTTTATTCATAGCTATCCTTGTTCCCGAAATGCATAAGCTTATCTGTTTTTTTTGTACGTGCCTGGATCCATGTTTGTACTATGGTTTTACATTTTTGAAGTAAAAGTTAAATTTTATTTATAATTGGGCATGCTGGAGTAAGTTTTTGTTTTTTGACTATTGTCCACCCCGTGAAACAGTCCGGGGGGTTTCTCTGTGCAGCCCATTTGCTCGTTTAACATCTCTATGGAATATATATATACAGGTCATTCCACAGTGGTCAGAGCTGCATATATTCTGCTTTATACATCTAATAATGTGCTTATCCAGGGACACCTGTGGCCCCATAGACTATAATGGAGTCCTCCTGAGCGTCAGCGCAGGACTCCTCCCTCCACTTATTTTCGGGGGTTTCTGAGTCTCCAGTGCAGATGTGAACCCGGCCTTACAAGCTCCATACTCGGAAATACAGAGAATTTACAATGTCAGAAATTTTGCATTTTCAAGACTATAAAAAATTAGGTATCATTGCGATTGCAGTGAGCCGAGGAACAGAGACAACAGTTTTTGGTACTATTCCGTTATCGGGCCAGCAGCAGCGCATTTCAGCACCAGCTTTCGGGACAGCAGTTCAGTTCAGCAGCGGGAATTACAATGACATCCGAGGACTGCTGGCCCGATGCTTGTGCCCAGTAGCCAGTACATCAATGACCCCCCCTCCATCTCCTCCTCCTTCCAGTGCTGCCCCCCAGCTCTCCTTACATCTACCCCGTACCCTCTCCCCGCCACATGACTAAGCCGATGCTGGCCCGATGATAGAGGCCGTGCTTGTGTGTAGTAGGCAGTACATCGATCGATGCCCTCATCCTCCTCTTCCTTCCAGTGCTGCCCCCCAGCTCTTCTTACATCTGCCCCGTACCCTCTCCCTGTAATAGGCCTCACCGTAAATCTTGAGCAATGAATGCTACTAGATAGCCGCCGGACGCTGCAGAAAGTTTGTCCCTCCGGCTCGCTGTAGCTCACCGTTCCTATAGTCGGCGTGTTTCTTGTCAGGGCCTGGATTGAGCCCCGGTGTCTTTCCTTTCGGTCTCGGTACTAGCGCTGAGGTGAGGCCTAGTCGTGTGGCGGGGAGAGGGTACGGGGAAGATGTAAGGAGAGCTGGGGGGCAGCACTGGCAGGAGGAGAAGGATGGGGGAGGGGGGTCATCGATGTACTGGTTACTGGGCACAAGCATCGGGCCAGCAGTCCTCGGATGTCATTGTAATTCCCGCTGCTGAACTGCTGTCCCGAAAGCTGCTGCTGAACTGCGCTGCTGCTGGCCCGATAACGGAATAGTACCCAGTTTTTTGGCTGCACCGTAAAAACAAAACCTGTAAGAAAACAAGTGCAAAAAAAAGACGATAATTTTCCCCCAATTCCTTCCCTTATGAAATCTTCTCCCGGTACATTATACAGAATATTAGACGGCGCCTTGAAGTAGAATTCATGCCCTTCTATGGCTGTGCGCCGGCAAATAAAGGATTGGCTTTTGGAAGTGTGAATAAGGGCTAAGCCAGGGGGTCAGTTTGGTTAATATAACAGATAATAAGACTGCAGTAAGAACACGAATAAGCCCTCGGCAATTATATACAGAGTTTGTTATATTTCTGCAGCTTCTCCAGGGTCAGACTCGCTCAGGTAGGTAAGTTTCCCCTCAATGTCGGACTATTTCCCTGTCACCCTCACCCTCAGCCGCCGCCATACTGCAGCCTCACATAAAGCCATGGAGACCGGCAGGATGAGCGCTGCTGGTCAGGGCCCGCCACTTTTATGGTTGCTAGGCGACACGTTCCTAGTGAGCATGCTCATGGTCTTAGACAGGTGACTACTCCGCCTGAAGTGTCGGCTCAGGACAGTTAGGGTCAGTTCACACGTGAAAACCGCCTAGCTTATTTGTGCGAGGTAAAAAACCTCGAGGAGTTTTTTTGACGCTGTTTTTTGCATTCCACGCGGTTTTTGACGAGGTTTTTGACGCGGTTTTCGCTAGCGGTTTTCGCTAGGGTTTTTTTTTCCTATATGTGCTATAGAAACTGCAGGCGAAAACCGCGCGTTTTTTTTGCAAAAAAACGCGCGGTTTTGTGTGCAAAAAACCGCGCGGTTTTTTACCGCGCGGTTTTCGCCTCCCATTCACTTCTATGCAATTCTTCAGGCGTTTTCCGCCTGAAGAAAGGTCATGTCGCTTCTTCAGGCGGAAAACGCTAGGAGGAAAAAAAAAGCTAGTGGTCTACATAGACCACCATGTTAAAGGAGAGGTTTTTGAAGCGAATTCCGCTGTCAAAAACCTCCCCTTTGCCCACGTGTGAACTAGCCCTTACTTCTCTCCCCCCATGACATGGCTGCCATCCCCCTGCCCGGCTCAGGCCTACAGACCCCCCCCGGCCATCCCCTCACTCACCGCCGCCGTGGCCAGGCTGTGCATGTCTGGAGCCCGCCTTCAGGCTCTCCGTTGTCTTCTCCCGCACCGTGCCCGCCACTCTCCGAACTCCCACAACAACCGGAACCCCGCCTCCTCGCGTCACCGGCACACGTGACCTGCGTCTACAGAGCCCGGATGACAGTAGGCCGCGCCATCGTCATCAGGCAGCGCTGGTCATTACACTCTGGTCAAGCTGAGGGAATCCCGTATTGCGTCATCAAAACGCGCTGCGTCGTGACGTCAGACGCGCATTGCGTCGCTTCGCTCCTGACGCTCGCTTCTGCGCTCGGAGGGTTCTGAGGTTCCCGCCAAATCGTGTGTGTGGTACGTGTGATACTGACGGATCGCGGCGCCGGGCGGAGGGAGCCCGCTTATGGTGAGTGGCTGAGGCCGGGGGAAGGGGCTGCCGGGCGGAGGGTTCCTTGTCAGCGCCTCCTTGTTCCCGGGTGGTTTTGCGGTTTCTTCCAGGTGTCGCTTTAGTCAGTCGGTTGTTGTTGGTCATTGCGGGGCACAGCTGAGTGTTGTCAGACGGTGTTGTGTGACCGAGCTCCCGTCATAGGTTACCCGGGCCTGGGAATGGTCTGTGACTCCCTGACAGTTACCTCATAAGTCCGGAGCTCCGGGAGTGTCTGTAGTAATGGGACTTGTACTGAGGTGTCTGCGGGCCCTGGTGTGGTACTACAGGTAGCGGCAGGCCCTGGCTCCTCTCAGGTGTGGTACTACAGGTAGCGGCAGGCCCTGGCTCCTCTCAGGTGTGGTACTACAGGTAGCGGCAGGCCCTGGCTCCTCTCAGGTTTGGTACTACAGGTAGCGGCAGGCCCTGGCTCCTCTCAGGTGTGGTACTACAGGTAGCGGCAGGCCCTGGCTCCTCTCAGGTGTGGTACTACAGGTAGCGGCAGGCCCTGGCTCCTCTCAGGTGTGGTACTACAGGTAGCGGCAGGCCCTGGCTCCTCTCAGGTGTGGTACTACAGGTAGCGGCAGGCCCTGGCTCCTCTCAGGTGTGGTACTACAGGTAGCGGCAGGCCCTGGCTCCTCTCAGGTGTGGTACTACAGGTAGCGGCAGGCCCTGGCTCCTCTCAGGTGTGGTACTACAGGTAGCGGCAGGCCCTGGCTCCTCTCAGGTGTGGTACTACAGGTAGCGGCAGGCCCTGGCTCCTCTCAGGTGTGGTACTACAGGTAGCGGCAGGCCCTGGCTCCTCTCCCGTGTGGTACTACAGGTAGCGGCAGGCCCTGGCTCCTCTCAGGTGTGGTACTACAGGTAGCGGCAGGCCCTGGCTCCTCTCAGGTGTGGTACTACAGGTAGCGGCAGGCCCTGGCTCCTCTCAGGTGTGGTACTACAGGTAGCGGCAGGTTCTGGCTCCTCTCAGGTGTGGTACTACAGGTAGCGGCAGGCCCTGGCTCCTCTCAGGTGTGGTACTACAGGTAGCGGCAGGCCCTGGCTCCTCTCAGGTGTGGTACTACAGGTAGCGGCAGGCCCTGGCTCCTCTCAGGTTTGGTACTACAGGTAGCGGCAGGCCCTGGCTCCTCTCAGGTGTGGTACTACAGGTAGCGGCAGGCCCTGGCTCCTCTCCCGTGTGGTACTACAGGTAGCGGCAGGCCCTGGCTCCTCTCCCGTGTGGTACTACAGGTAGCGGCAGGCCCTGGCTCCTCTCAGGTGTGGTACTACAGGTAGCGGCAGGCCCTGGCTCCTCTCCCGTGTGGTACTACAGGTAGCGGCAGGCCCTGGCTCCTCTCAGGTGTGGTACTACAGGTAGCGGCAGGTTCTGGCTCCTCTCCGGTGTGGTACTACAGGTAGCGGCAGGCCCTGGCTCCTCTCAGGTTTGGTACTACAGGTAGCGGCAGGCCCTGGCTCCTCTCAGCTGTGGTACTACAGGTAGCGGCAGGCCCTGGCTCCTCTCAGCTGTGGTACTACAGGTAGCGGCAGGCCCTGGCTCCTCTCCGGTGTGGTACTACAGGTAGCGGCAGGCCCTGGCTCCTCTCAGGTGTGGTACTACAGGTAGCGGCAGGCCCTGGCTCCTCTCCCGTGTGGTACTACAGGTAGCGGCAGGCCCTGGCTCCTCTCAGGTGTGGTACTACAGGTAGCGGCAGGTTCTGGCTCCTCTCAGGTTTGGTACTACAGGTAGCGGCAGGCCCTGGCTCCTCTCAGGTGTGGTACTACAGGTAGCGGCAGGTTCTGGCTCCTCTCAGCTGTGGTACTACAGGTAGCGGCAGGCCCTGGCTCCTCTCAGGTGTGGTACTACAGGTAGCGGCAGGCCCTGGCTCCTCTCAGGTGTGGTACTACAGGTAGCGGCAGGCCCTGGCTCCTCTCCCTTGTGGTACTACAGGTAGCGGCAGGCCCTGGCTCCTCTCCCTTGTGGTACTACAGGTAGCGGCAGGCCCTGGCTCCTCTCAGGTGTGGTACTACAGGTAGCAGCAGGCCCTGGCTCCTCTCAGGTGTGGTACTACAGGTAGCAGCAGGCTGTGTCTGGTTTCTGACAGTAGTATCCCCAGTGATCAGACACTTTAAGACTTAAAGGGGTATTCCCATAACTCTTGTTCTGCAGGCTCTGTGCTCTCTTCACTTCCTGGATTTCTCGGCACATTGGAGGGCGGGGTTTCACTTGCTCTGCTGTCTGCTATGTTTGCAGTCAGTAATGAGGGATTGGTTGTAAATGCATTACCACAGTATGAAGCTGAAGTAGAAATTGATGTAGCAGAGCTGGATTTGAGTCAGCTTGCATTACATACAGAGGTATGTAACAGACTCCTTATCTCAGCTCTTGTCAGCCAAATTCAATTAAACTGGCTGATAAGTGGAAAAGCTGAAGATAGACAGCACAGTAATCCTGGAGCTCTCACCTCCCCCTTCCAGTCCAGGAAGCCCAGTGGCCATAGAAACGCAGTGTCAACTATGAAGTGAATAAATTAAGATAGCGGCCAAACAAAGCAGTTTTGATAAAGCAATGTATTTAGGAAAAGTCTTAAATCCACATAAACTTAGCAGTATAGATAGGATGCTTTTCATGGGACAACCCCTTTAAAGGGAATCTCCAGTTAAAATTCAGTATGAAACTACTCCTGGACTTTGTAGTGCACATTCACATCTTGTACATAGTATAATTGATGCTGCATTTCCAAGAACAATCCTTTTGCTAATTGGTTGTAACTGCATTGGGGGGCGCTGCTAAGTCTGGCAATCACTCATTGAACATCTGAGCCCAAACCCCACTTAGTACTGCCTTCCTCCTCTTCATTTGCATCTCTTGTAATGTTTGTCATAGTCTTGTCATTAGGGCCTGTACTATGCATACACGGGCACTGAGTATAGATGAGGGAGTCAGAGCAGAGGATGTCAGTCAAGTGGAAAGATTACATTATGCAATTAAAAAAAAAAATAATAAAAAAAAAATATATATATATATATATATATATATATCAATTGTTTCGTTTTTTCTTTCTTTAGGTCGTCTGTTGTCTACGGGTAACAAATACTGTAATCAAAAATGGCTGCTCTGTCTTTGTACGGCTCCATCCGGATTCATTGCCTGAATATGGGGACGTCAAAATGGAAGGAAGGAAAGTGTGAGGTCATCGAAAAGGACACCAAGTTCACCCTTGTAGTGAATTTTAATGCCGGGGGAGCACCAACAAAGTTTCAGGTTTGTAGCAGATCTCCTGTTCACTGACATCTTCCACCTCACTTATTTCGAGAGCGTATTTCTATCCTGCTCTTGGTGTGTTCCATCCCGTGTCTTATAATAACAAGATGATTTGTTCTATTTTTTAGCTTAATCAGAACATCAAAAACATTGTCCTGAGGCCGGTGGGGATGAAGCAGTCACGGCTTCTTCTTACTATGAAAGATTCAAGCTCTCTTACTATTGACAAGGTACCAAGCAAGGAGGCCGAGGAACTGAAACACCTCCTGGATGCTATCAACCTTGAAAAGTCACAAACAGGTAAGCAGTAATCCCTCTAAACCTTTGTAGCTAGTGAGCAGAGCAGTGAGGGGTATGGGCAATATAGAATCCCATCAAATACAGTGAACCTTACCATTCAAGATCTTCAGCATCTGAGGTCCTATTTTCTGCACCGTTGTATATTGAAACGAGACCAGTGTAAGGATACCTGGTGTTCTAGAGCAGTCAGGGGGTTAATGCCAAGATTCCTGGCAGAGGGCAATGGAAGGTTTAATGCTGCGTACCTGGGGTCCAGTGATTACACTCCTCTCAAGTGTTCTCCTTTATATTAGAGAACACTAAAGATCAGAGAATGGAGAGACTGTGTAACTGTAAGGCTATACACTTCTCCTGAATTGCTGTGCCAGGCTCTGACCATTAACCAGGGAGCTCAGCAAGTCTACTGTACAATGTTCCCTGTGCGGGGATAACTTCTGAGCTGTTTCGCCAGGCTGCTTAGAGTCACAGTTATCTGACAATTTCTTCTAAGTTATGAATTAAAGGTAAAGTGTCCTTATAAGTAAGTCTCTATGTAAAGACTTCAGGTGGTGTTGTGTTATCGTATTATCATAAAAACCAACACTGCCGCGCTCACTGTGCTACTATTGTATGTGGAAACCCCATAGGGCTCCCTCCCAGGACAGACCCATGCCTGATGGTTGTGGTGCAGTTGGATCTTCCAACATTGCATTAATTAACACTTAATATTTCATCAGTGAAGTCCACTCAGGGGTCTGGAAGCTTTGGAGGAATACTGGGGAACAGAAGTGTTCAGAGGGAAAGCGTCAAGCTACTGACTAACAGAAGCCAGGTAAGTAAGGCTTGTGGTCTTGTGCTGCCTTCGCTCTTCTAATCCTGTCTTAAGGTTTAGGACTGTGCCAACTTAAACCAGACTGTCTAAAAATTTGGTACGGTAGCTTTATGGCTCATGCTGAATGGTAAATCCAGGGCATCTTTAGATCTAAATTTGATAATTTGATGCCACCCTTTAACTTTTTTGTCACTAGTCTTACCTATTAAACTGCACCATGGTTTTTGGCAAATCTCCACCCTTTGCTGCCAAGTCAGAAAACCTTGTTGGACCTGTCATTCACCCAGTACCTATTTAGCTGCAGGTTCTCTGCATTTCACCAGCTTGTGCCCCTCTGTACCAGATGCAGTAATAATAAGACCAGTGCAACTGAGAGGCTTAATGGGAAGAGCTTAAGCCCTCGTCTCCCCTTTAGCTTTTAGCTGCAGGCCTGTGATTTCCTTGGATGACAGTCCTTATAGTTTATATATAGTTGTTAACTTCCTTTATCCTGTTACTTTTTAAGACTCCAACCAAGAGAGTGAGTTTTGACATTAAAGATGAAACTCCAATCAAAAAGGCCCTAAGCACTAATGGAAGAATCCCAGGAAAAACCTCACCAAATATTGTGACTCCAAACCGTTCTGGGAACAGTCCTGCGACTTCTACTCCGCACAGGACAGGCCTGATGGAAACCAGGTATTTAATTAACCCATAAAATCCTGCGCCTTCATATAAATCAGTTCTTCAGCTTGCAGACTGCCAGGATATGCAGATGTGAAGGATACTGATGTAGACATTGAGCCAGTGCCATGATGGGGTATAGTCTCCAGTCATGTTCTGTCTCTGTAGATCTTTATTGGGTGAGCTGTTTTATTGATGAATTAACTTTGTTGTCCTCTGTATTTGTTACCCATTGATGCAGTCAGACATTGGTGTGCAGTGAGGCTGTGTACACATTACATCTGACCTGTGCATCGCCTCCAAGTCATCTGACCCCCATAGGCACCTAAGGGGTTTTGTTTTGTACAGTCTTTTGCTCTTTTCCATACAGCTTTCCTGATGTAGAAGTTGCATGGGCTGGATGTAATGTTAAAGCCGTCTTATGTGACTTGGGTTTACCCCGAGTCAACTTGAACTATTTTTTAAACTCACAGGAGTGAAAAAAGGAAACGGTTACTGTCTTCAAGTCCTGAGATTGAAGATTACCCTAAAGAGAATGATTCTTCTACGTATGTTGTGGCCGCACACTTCTTAGGGCTGATGGGATTTTTGCCTTTGATTTGCTTGGCTGCGACTAACTCATCGGCTTGTTTTTTGTTTTGTTTTTTCAGTTTGTGTAATGCCAACTAATAACGTTGCTGTAAAGTTTTGACTCCATTTGTCAAGCTCCATTGATTTTTAGTCATATTAAATTTTTTTCTTTGTGAGGTCACCATTTAATCAGCATAAACTACAATTTCATCGCTGTATGAGATTATTGGGTTAAATACCTAAAGTGGTTCTCCTGGACTTGCATTTTGACAACCTATCCTAAGGATAGGTCATCAGTTTGTGATTGGTGGGGGTCTGGTTGCATGGTTTGGGTGAGCACTGCAGTCTCTTTACTGTATACTTTGGCTGCCAGCGCTTTATCAACCAGTTGAAGAGGCTATATTATTAACTATATTAAAGCCAGACCCAGGTAACTGAGCAATCCTGAGAGGAGGCAGCAGAACTTTGCAGGGGTCGGCGACTGGTTCTGATCACATGACCTGGGGTAGGAGCCAGGCTGGAACCCCCCCAGCCCAGTATGAAGAAACTTCCAGAGGAACTCCTCGGACAACTCCTATAAGTAAATGGGACTGAGCTGTAATACCAGACACAGACCCTATGGGATGTAGGCTGGGCATGGTATTTATGAAAGAGGCCACAGTGTTTGCCTGAACTCTGTGCTTCTTCAACCAGCTGGTCTGTATGGGTCCTAGTTGACAGTTTAAGGGTCTGACTACTGCTCTATTCATTTTTATGGACTTCCAGATTAGTGGTCTTAAGTCAGTCCCAAAGAAGTGAAAGGACTGAGCATGTGCCCTTCACCTAAAATGGAAATCCTAGTAAATTAGTTTTGATAAATAGATTGTAAATTTTCCGTATCTGACACTGATGCCAACAAATGAAAGTGAAAACTACATTGGTGTCACAAAATGTTAGAAGCATTGGGCAGAAATAGGACAAGCTGAGTGCGAATCTTTACGTATTAATGGACAGTTCTTTGTTCCGCTGTTGTCTTCTGTCCTGGACATCTTGGCTGTTCACCATCTTTTTTGCACATCCTATTTGAAAAGCTGCATTCGTGTGATTCTTTACGCTACTGCAAATTATTTGCACGGTCATCTGTCCTTACCACGAACTTGGCGAGCTTGCTTTATTCTATGGGGGGGCTTTTCTATCACTTGGTTTATATTTGGAATAACTAATATAGCTTGCACCATTTTGTTCTATCCTTCTTTCTACAGCAATAACAAAGCATTAACAGATCCCGGACGCAAATTTCTCAACAGCAGCCGCGAAAAACAACTAAATCTAAAGCAGGCAGAAGAAAATCGCCCAGGTAAATGTTATTCCTATTAACATTCAGGGTGCATTCACATGGAGGAAAATGGCGCTGAATTTGGTGTGGAATCCTCATCAGATTCAGCGCTGAAAAAAAAACTTCAATGTGTTCCTTTTCCTGATATTGCTTTTAACCTGGAAGCTTAATTTCAGGACTTTCATATTGATGGATTATCTTACGGCTAGGTCATTAATATCTGATCGATGGGGATCAGACGTCCTGGACCACCACAGATCAGCGGTTTGAAGAGGTCTCTTCCTGTGCTGCTGATGTCGCATTCATTGGTCTCATGGTGCAGCCAAATGAATGGGACTGAGCTGCAATAACAAGTACTGCCCCTACAATATGTACGGTGTTATGCTTGGTATTCAGTGACGTGATCTCGGCGCTCACCCAGATACTATGACCTCTCAGACCAGCTGAACTGTAGACTCCCAGGTATCGGCCTCCCCTACCAGTCACACCCCATAAAATTCTGAATCTTTGTATTTTGTTTTTTTTCTTCAGGGTTGATGCCGCTGCAGTCGTCCTCATTTTACAGCAGCCGTTTGACCCCAAAAGAATATTCTGTTGGAAATTCTTATCCAGAAAGGTATTTCCCACTTGTCTAATAATGGATCATTCTTATTTCTAATGCCTTAACCCCTTCAGGACCAGGCCATTTTTTGGTTTCGCATTTTCGTTTTTCCCTCCTCACATTTCAAGAGCCATAACTTTTTCATTTTTCAGTTCACAGAGTCACATGATGGCTTATTGTTTGCGGGACAAATTGTACTTTGTAATGGCACCATTCAATATGCTGTGCAATGTACTGTGAAGCTGGAAAAAAATTCAGAATGAGGTGCAATTGGAGAAAAAATGCATTTGCGCCATTTTCTTATGGGTTTAATTTTTACAGCGTTCACTGTTTGGTACAAATGACATGTTACCTGTGTTCTACGTGTCAGTACGAACACGGTGATACCACATTTATAGAGTATTTGAAATGTTTTGATACTTTTAAAAAAATGATAAACTTTGCAAAATAGAAAAAAAAATTTGTGTCATCATGTTCTAACACCTGTAACTTTTTCATATTTCCATGTATGGAGCTGGTTGTGGTGTCTTTTTATGCGGGACAAGATGACGTTTCTATTGATACCATTTGGGGAAAGATCTGATGGTTTGATCACTTTTTATTCAATTTTTTATAGGAGGCAAAGTGTTGAAAAAAACGCTTTTTGGCGGTTTTTATTTTTTTTTGCCGCTACGCCGTTCGCAGTACGGGATAAATGTTTTAATATTCTAATAGTTCGGGCATTTTGGAGCGCGGGGATACCTAATATGTTTATGTTTAATGTTCTTTAATTACTTTTATAGCTAATCTAGGGAAAGGGGGGTGATTTGAACTTTTATATATTTTTTTTATTTTTTTAATACTTTTAAAAACTTTTTCTTTTCTTCTGTTACATTTATGATCAGACCCCTTAGGTACCTTGAAACCTAGGGGGTCTGATCGCTCATACTATTCACTGCAATACTACAGTATTGCAGTGAATAGGAAAATCCCAGCACTTCTATTAGACAATGCCTCTGGCATCGTCTAATAGATCTAGTGCAGAGACAAGCCTGGAAGCCTTCAATAGGCTTCCGGCTGTCAGAGCAACCGATCACCGCCCTCTTGTGACGCTCAGGAGGGCGGCGATCGGCGAAACATGGCGGTGCCCGTGCCGCCGGCGCCGTTTACACACTGCGGTCACGTTTGACCGCAGTGTGTAAAGGGTTAACAGCAGCGATCGGCTCGGGCACCGACCGCTGCTGTTAGTGGCAGGTCCTGGCTGTATTATACAGCCGGCATCTGCCCTGTATGGAGCGAGCTCAGCGTGTGAGCTCGCTCCATACATCCCCATGCGACCCATGACGTACAGTTACGTCAAGGGTCGCTAAGGGGTTAAAGTTAAACTTGGCTACAAAGTAAAGTAGATGAACCTTATGGTCCTGAACTTCTCCTTTATGTATTTTCAGTTTTAGATCCCCCTCCCAAAACAAAAGGGGGAGAAAAACTGAAACTGTAATATGTTTCATATTTAGGACCCCAGGATCTACCCAACCTCCATCAGCAAAAAGAAGTCTGGTCCTTCCATCACAGCCTAGTGCTCTGTCAGCGAAGAAAGTGCGACCAAATCAAGACTATGCCGGATGGAACAAGCAAAGAGTTCTCTCTACACAGCCGCAGCCACAACAATTGCAGGGGTTGGTAAAGATATCCATTTTATTCCTAAGCTGCTGCTTGCTGAAGTACATAGTGGGTGAAAGTAAAGTAACAGAGTCTAGCGTAAATTACATGCAATAT
The DNA here is from genome assembly GCF_031893055.1 of Leptodactylus fuscus. Lineage (NCBI taxonomy): Eukaryota > Metazoa > Chordata > Amphibia > Anura > Leptodactylidae > Leptodactylus > Leptodactylus fuscus. The sequence goes on from NC_134272.1 coordinate 89,838,233, forward strand.
TCAGAAACTTTCAAATGCAGTTTAAAGGAGTTTTATGAGACTTGAGATAGGTCATCAATATGTGATCAGTGAGGATTGAGCAGTTAAAGAGGCCAGTGTTCAGGCGAATACTGCAGCCTTGTCGCTGAACACCATGTACGGTGCTGTGCGTATCGTAGAGACTGTGCTGGAAATTGTAACTCAGGCCCATTCACTTGAATGGGACTGAGCTGCTGCTGTATAACAAGTGACCAACGAAAATTACCGCGTAAGCTCAGGAAACCGAGTGCAGCAGTTCTTTGAGCTGGCCAGCCAGGGTCCTACAAGTCAGACCCCACCAATCACATATTGATGACCCATTCCAAATTCAAGAAAACCCCTTTAGGCTAAAGCTCCACGTTGCGGAAAAGCAGCTTTTAGAATTGCAGATTTTGGGGGGTTTTGGAGCCAAAGCCAGGAGTGGATTGTGCAGCAGGGAGAAGTTTAAGAACTTCCTTTAAATTTCTATTCCTTTTGTAGTCATTGTTGGCTTTGGCTCAAAAAAACGCAACAAAATCTGCAACAAAAGAAGCTGGGTTTCCGCAGTGTGGGGCCCTAGCCTTAAAGAGGACATTTCATGGTTTGGGACACAGGTAGTTCTATATACTGCTGGATAGCCGACAGTGCATTGAATTCAGTGCACCGTTGGCTTTCCCGATCTATGCCCCAGGTAAAGAGCTATCGGTCCCGGTACTGTAGCTCTTCACAGTCAGAAGGGCGTTCCTGACAGTCAGTCAGGTACGTCCTTCTTCAAAGCAGCGCCTATCGCGCTGCTCACAGTGCTCGTCCATAGACGAGTATTATCAGGAGGGGGGGGGGGGTGGCGTTCCTCCCCACTCACACTGTACAGCACGATAGGCGCTGATGTTGAGAAGGACGTACCTGACTGACTGTAAAGAGCTACGGTCCCGGGACCAGTAGCTCTTCACCCAGGGCACATATCGGGAAAGCCAACAGTGCGCTGAATTCAGCACACTCTCAGCTGTCCAGCAGTATATAGCACTTCCTGTGCCCCAAACCATGAAAGCTCCTCTTTAAGGTGTAATGAATTTTGATCTATTCATGGCTACATAATGGTATTGTTTGATCTCGCAGAATATTTCCTTTTCCATATGTGTCTGTCTCTCTAATTTACTTCTTTCGATTCCTGCAGTTTCTCCAACTTGGGAAATACCTGCTACATGAACTCCATCCTGCAGTCCTTGTTTTCCTTACAACCTTTTGCGAATGACTTGCTCAAACAAGGTATTCCTTACAAGAAGATTCCACTGAATGCATTAATCAGGTAGGATGGCTCTTCCTGTAAGAAAAATGACCTTTATTTGGCAGTTTGCAGACTAATCCTTAGCACTGCTGCTTAATCTTATGTGGATTTGATGCTTTGTCTTGCAGGCGCTTTGCCTTTTTGTTGGCCAAGAAAGACATCTGCAGTGCTGAAATGAAGAAAGATCTGCTTAAGAAAGTGAAGAGTTCGATCTCTGCCACTGCTGAGCGGTTTTCTGGTTACATGCAAAATGTAAGTCCTCTAGAGAAGTGTCATCTTGCAGGTGTATATTGGGAACTGGATGAAGTATTATAGTTGTTTTCCCACCTTGAAATTAAGTTAAGTATTCATTCCCCTTTGCAGCTGCCGGTTTGGCTATAATTCACACCAAACAAAAAGTACCAAAATTGTGATTGATATTTACATATTTAAGTTTTGGGGTTTTGTTTGTTTTGTTTTTTTTAGGATGCCCATGAATTTTTGAGCCAGTGCCTTGATCAGCTGAAGGAAGACATGGGGAAACTGAATAAGACATGGAAGACAGAATCATCCTCAGATGACCGGACTGGGGGCAAAGCCAGTGATGACGTGTCTGCCTCTCATGTCTATACCTGTCCTGTAATTTGCAATTTTGAGTCTGAGGCTCAGCATTCAATAATATGTAAAATGTAAGTGCAAAGTCATGACCAGTTCACTTAAATTGTCCTGAAAGAGACATCTTGTCCATAACTCTTGCGCTTCTTTGTGATCAGGTGTGGTGAAAAGGTCATAAAGCGTGAACAATTCAACGATCTGTCCATTGACCTTCCTCGGAGAAAGAAGTTGTTACCCTGCAGGTCGATACAGGATTCCATTGACCTCTTTTTCCGGGTAAGTTTGCACAATTAATATTGTCTTTTGATGGAAATATGTTCAGACTAGAAATTGGAACTGGAAAGCTCATTGCGGTTTCTGCTCTTAAATGTAGGTAGTGTGTCCTTGTAAATATTCAGCATGGGGTTAAAGCTTCTAAGCCAATTTGGGTCTATGTTGCTCACAGACAGCTGGGGGCGCTCTCAGAAGTGGTTTATCTGTCCCACTTCTAGTTTCCACATGTTGTCGTTAAGCATTAGATAGTGAATAGAGCAGCAGTAATGTTGTTGCACCTTTTGACCAGCTTTGACTACTCATTGCCCATGATGGGTGTCTTCACTAGGAGCTGTTTTCCTCTTTATGCGGAACCTATAAGGCCTCATGCACATACAGAAATCCAGACTGGAAAAAGCAGTCCATAAGTCTGTCAGATTTCCAGGCCTGAACTCAGCTGGAGACCTGGACTCCCTGCATCTATGATGCTTTGGATTCCTTGCAGCTCTGCTTCCTATACTATACACAGTATGGGACAGCAAAGCCGTCTGCAGGCGAGAACTTCTGCCATCATAATCGCTGATAAAGGGAGTCCAGGTCTCTGGACCTAATTCAGCCAGGGATGTACGGTTTGGATTTTCCAGTCCAGGTTCCTTTGTGTCCAAAGGCTTAAGGGATGCTCTGGGTAAAGGAGCAAAACTATGAGAGAGTTTCTTAAATATAACCTTTACATTTCACACAGATGTTTTGTGATTTATTTTTTTTTTTTCCTCTAGTGCATTCTAGTCGTTAAGGGGTTAATATTAGCTAGTTATTACTACCCACTTCATGTTATAATCATCCAGTGATTAATGTGTCGTTTATATTCCTGTCCTATGAATTGATTTGTGTTTGCAGAAGGAAGACCTTGAATATTCCTGCGAGAAATGCAATGGAAAGTCTGCCATGGTGATACATAAGTTCAGCAAGCTGCCCAGGTAAGTTCTGTGACGGTGCTAGTCAGCCCTGACTGTGCCTGGCTGAGCGTTGTGCCCTTATAGGATGTCCTTTATACCTCTGCAGGGTTCTGATTCTTCATCTTAAGCGATACAGTTTCAATGTGGCGCTGTCACTCAATAACAAGGTTGGCCAGCAAGTGATCATCCCGCGGTACCTCACCCTGGCATCGCACTGTACAGAAAGCACCCGGCCTCCGGTGCCCCTCAGCTACATCGCACAGGCAGCAGCGTATGTCTGAACTTTATACTAGTACTGCTTCGTATAGATATCATTTTATTATAAAATGAATACATTTAGCAAATTTATACCTTGTGACCGATGTAAATTTTATTTATTTATTTTTTTTAAATATCCAGGAATTCTCGAGCATTAAAGACGTCACAGATGGTGAATTCCTGCGGTGTTGGCAGCATCTCAACAGCTGTTAGGTATGTAACTTTGTATTTGACTGACGTTCAGCATAAAAAGGATTTGTTTGGAAATTCCATCTCTGTGAACGGTTTGTATGTGGGGGGGCGGTTTGGGGATTTTCTGCAACTTGTATATTGTTGCCCTGTCCCTAGGATAGGTCATCAATGTGAAACTTGTCTCCCGTTCCTTCCATACAGAAAGCAAGGCCTTAAATCCACAAGCAACGTGACGATTTGTTTAGAGTCCGAAAGTGACGAAGAACCCCTGAAGAGAAGCGTCTTTAACCATAAAGCAATGATTAATACTGGTAAAGACCCGCCATCTGAAGATCCGGACAAGGTGAGATCCCGGCCAGTGATGGAGCAGACAACTTCATATTTCACTTGTATTGATCCATTACAAATGAGAGGGCTTCACTATTTGTCCCGTAGAAAACCAATGTAGATAGCCTGAGATGTCCAGACATGACTGATACAAGCTTCGATGAAATGAACGATGATGAATTGATGGCGGCCGTGCTGGAAATGACCAGGAAGGAATCTTCTTCTGTCAACAATGAGGAAGAGGAGAAACTGGCCAGCAGTCCAGATACCGGATTTGGTGGTGATGACGACCTGCAGGAAACCACTGAGAGTATGGAGACCGTAGAGGAAGAGAAGTCCAAGGCTGTGAAAGAATCTGGTATGGTTTTATTTTATGATTTACCAGTCCTGTCTTAGACTTAAAGGGGTGGTGAAGGATAAGAAAACATGGCTACTTCTCAGGAAGTGACTGCACATCCGTTGGTCACATGACAGTTCAGTCCCATATAAATGAATAGAACTGAGCTGCAGCTTGACCATATGACTAAAGGGCATGATGTCCCTTCCTGAGAAGAAGAGATCAGCCAAATCTAAACCTGGGCAACTGCTGTACAATCTCATTTAGAATCTATTTTGGCTGAATCTGGTTCAGACTTTGGGTCAGGTGATTGGTACCAGCACCCAAGTAGATCCACCTAGTCCTCTGTGATTCCAGGTACTGCAGGGCCAGCTTTACTATTACAATGATCTAGTCCGTCAGTCCCCATAGACGAGGAAGCTGGTTGACCCTGGTGCAATTTCCGGTCACATGACCCAGAGTCTGAATCAACCTAGAAACTTAAGTTTCAGCCCAAATAGAACCTAAGATAGAAGTGAGTTTTTAATCAGTCCATTGATAACTCCTTATAAACAATGCAAACTAAGACTAGACAGTCTTAGGATGTGCCGAGATTTATTACACTGGTTACTAAATCTGGTGTCTAGTTTAGGTTTATACCACCTATTGGTTTACTTGCTTTGCACCAGAGTTTTGTAGTTTAACACACATTGTTGCACTTTATACCAACTATTTGAGATCATCTAATGAAACCACATTGTACATGTCTTTGTTACGTTTTTTTCCCCACCCTGTATTTATCTGTCCCTATTATCACACGAGTAACATGACCTCTATGTACCATTCCAGGTGCTACTCAGTTTAGTGACCTGGCCAAGGAATTTGATGAAAATAAAGAGAATAAGACTCCAGATGGCTCTCAGAATGACACGGACTGGATGCAGTGTGAGCTGGACCGCGAGCGAGAGGAGCAGGAGCTGCAGCAAGCCTTGGCACAGTCTCTTCAAGAACAAGTGAGATCAATGGCTTTAATGGTTCAGCCCTGTGTTAGAAAGTACCGTGCAAAAGTTTTAGGCATGAGGGTCCTGCCAAGAAAGAATCTTTTCAGAAATAGGATTAATAGTTTTTATTTTTGTCAAGTAACAAAAAATAAATGTAAATACCATCAATAATTTGGTGTGACCTTTGCCGCCTTCTTGATACCTGCGGACAGTTTTTTAGCAGAATTGGGCAAGAAAGTTGTTCCCGCTGCCATCTTGGATTTTCTGTGGATGTTGCTTGCTCCAATCCGTCTGTCTCCATGTCTTTCCAGACAGACTGGATGATGATATTGGGGTTATATCTGTGGGGGCAGGGTCATCACTTCCAGGACTCTCTCTCCCCCCCCCCTCCAAAGGGCAAAGTTCACACCTAATATTGATGGGATATTCATTTATCTTCTCTCTGTCAATTAATAGACTACAAAGTGAATGATCTATTAACCCTTCTGTTTCCATTTCTACACCTACCTAAACCTTTGTATACAGTGCTGTACGCTTATGCTCCAGACATCAGACGCCTCCGTTGTCACATTTGCACGTGTGCTTCTCAGAATTGCCTTGCAATCATTGGTGTGTTGTATACCTGAGATGAATCTACTGGATCCTGCTATTAATCTTCTTTTCCTTCTGCTTTGTGGTTACAGGAGGCTCGTGAATTGAAGGAAGATGATGACTTGAAAAGAGCAACAGAGCTGAGTTTACAAGGTGATGCAGTTTTTACCTCGATGCTTCAGCTCAGACCTATAGAATAAACATGCTGTGAATCTAAAATAATAACATGGTTAATATAAAAAAAAAATTGTTAGTACATGTTATGTATTGGTTTCTGTCCTGCTCCAATACAGAGTTTAACAGCTCATTGCTGGACGGGATGATGTCCGATGAGGATTCTGGAAATGAAGACGTTCTAGACATGGAGTACACCGAGGAGGAAGCGGAGGAGCTGAAGAAAAACGCCGAGGTAACCACATCTCAGTGTTCATGTGACTATTATAAATATACACTCACCGGCCACTTTATTAGGTACACCATGCTAGTAACGGGTTGGACCCCCTTTTGCCTTCAGAACTGCCTCAATTCTTCGTGGCATAGATACAACAAGGTGCTGGAAGCATTCCTCAGAGATTTTGGTCCATATTGACATGATGGCATCACACAGTTGCCGCAGATTTGTCGGCTGCACATCCATGATGCGAATCTCCCGTTCCACCACATCCCAAAGATGCTCCTCTATTGGATTGAGATCTGGTGACTGTGCAGGCCATTGGAGTACAGTGAACTCATTGTCATGTTCAAGAAACCAGTCTGAGATGATTCCAGCTTTGACATGGCGCATTATCCTGCTGAAAGTAGCCATCAGATGTTGGGTACATTGTGGTCATAAAGGGATGGACATGGTCAGCAACAATACTCAGGTAGGCTTTGGCGTTGCAACGATGCTCAATTGGTACCAAGGGGCCCAAAGAGTGCCAAGAAAATATTCCCCACACCATGACACCACCACCACCAGCCTGAACCGTTACCGATACAAGGCAGGATGGATCCATGCTTTCATGTTGTTGACGCCAAATTCTGACCCTACCATCCGAATGTCGCAGCAGAAATCGAGACTCATCAGACCAGGCAACGTTTCTCCAATCTTCAATTGTCCAATTTCAATGAGCTTGTGCAAATTGTAGCCTCAGTTTCCTGTTCTTAGCTGAAAGGAGTGGCACCCGGTGTGGTCTTCTGCTGCTGTAGCCCATCTGCCTCAAAGTTGGACGTACTGTGCGGCGTTCAGAGATGCTCTTCTGGCTACCTTGGTTGTAACGGGTGGCTATTTGAGTCACTGTTGCCTTTCTATCAGCTCGAACCAGTCTGGCCATTCTCCTCTGACCTCTCGCATCAACAACGCATTTCCGCCCACAGAACTGCCGCTCACTGGATGTTTTTTCTTTTTCGGACCATTCTCTGTAAACCCTAGAGATGGTTGTGCGTGAAAATCCCAGTAGATCAGCAGTTTCTGAAATACTCAGACCAGCCCTTCTGGCACCAACAACCATGCCACATTCAAAGGCACTCAAATCACCTTTCTTCCCCATACTGATGCTCGGTTTGAACTGCAGGAGAACTGGACAGGTGTACCTAATAAAGTGGCCGGTGAGTGTAGATCGTATAGCTTAGTCTACAGCCTGTAACTCTGATACACAATGGCATAGGTGGTCATACTACAGGCTGGTAGGTTGCAGTGTGACCTCTATAGATGACTCTTATGTCAGGTGACTACAGGCCGCCATATATCTTGTATAAAGTTTAATGCTATATGTGTCTTGCATTTGCAGACCGGAGAACTGCTGCACTCGTATCGTCTGGTCAGTGTTGTCAGCCACATCGGAAGCTCCTCTTCCTCCGGTATGAGAAATTTCTTCCCCCAACGATGACTCTTTGCTTTCTGAAATTGTCACTTCCTATATTATAAGATGACGTTGATCTGATAATTTTTTTTATTTATAAGGCCACTATATAAGTGATGTATATGACACCAAGAAGCAAGCATGGTTTACATACAACGATCTGGCTGTGTCGAGGACACAAGAGTCCACGGTTCAGAATGACCGGGATCGCAGCGGCTACATCTTTTTCTATATGCACAAGTAAGTGGAGGTGTCTGATGGTTTTACAGTGGCTCAGTGGGTAGCAGTGTAGCCTTGCATCACTGCAAGGAGGTTGTACGTTCTCAGCGTCTTTGGATTTCCTCTGGGAACACCAGTTTCTTCCCACTCTCCAAAGATAGATACATACATATATATCTATATATAATATATATACACACACTAAAGCAATCGCCTTCTCTTTCCTTGTAGGGAGATATTTGAAGAAATGGTTGAAGAAGAGAAGAAAGCACAAACCTCGACTCTCGACCCAAACAGATTGACCAGACCCCCGATGTGACTCTTGGAGCCCAGGCCTCTAGACTTGCACTGACTTTGTGAGGTTTATCCCGCCGCCATGGTGTAATAAGCACATGTACAGGTCCTCACTGCTAGCTCTCTATCTTGCCGCCATGCGATGGGGGGGATCATGGCACAAGCTGAAAGCTGCCGATGTCACAGCTACTGAAGTTTCACTGCTACATTTGCTGATGGGATTGCAACGCTCTTGTTATCCTGTCCTTTTCTTGCAGCAATAAGCTTTTCATGTCCGTCTAAGCCTAGAAGACCTTTGCGACACTACACAGCTGCAGGTCCTCTTGCTTCCTGTAGAGGGTGCTGAACATACTGTACTTTTTTGTTTATTTTTTGGTTTTTCCGCCCCGTGCATTCTGGAAACTTGGCTGCAGTACTGATGCGGTTCACTACTTAGAAGGGGGCATTAAACCTAAGTGATCTTTGTTTTCTGTGTTGTTGAAGGCAGTCTTTTGTCCACTGTTATCAGCCATTTCAGGGGCGAGAGGCCGCCTGGGATAAACCCCTATGATCACTACTTTCTCCCATCGCCAGCATTTTTGGAGCTGTTGGATTTCTAGGTTTAGTGGCCCTCGCAGGCTGCAGTCTACGAATGCTTGGTTTTTTTGGTTTTTGTTTTCTTTGTATGAGAGATTTTGGCTTTTGTGAATAATTTATGCAGGTGATGACGTCAGATCCTTATATTTCCCTGGTCTTGCTGGTTCATAGCAATAAGATGGCGTGGAGGCATGTAGAGGAACATGCATGCTGGCCTGTAAAGCAGCAGCAACATGGCCACCCCGGCACTGATGACAATCATCCGCGAAGATGACAATATTTTTAACGCTTTCTATTCGGCCCTTTGTCCTCGTCCTTTCTACATGTGGGCATTATTCCTGATCTTCTGCCTTTGTCCAGTTTTGACACCTTCGAGTTTTTTTTTTTTTTTGTTTTTTTTTGCTGTTACATTTCTCACATTCGTCATTTACCACAAACCCCCCCCCCCCCCCCCAGCGCGTTTCTTCCTCCTCTTGTGTCCAGACGTTGGCCATTTTGTAGCCTCCACCTGAGAAGTCTTTGGTCATTTCTTGGGTTCTCATGTTTGAAGTTTTCACCTTTCAAATTGCAGTTTGTATTGATCTTTGTAACCTCCTCTACCACTGCCCGAAATTTTGGGTCAAATGTTTTTTTTTTTGGTTTAGTTGTATATATTCTATCATATTTAACTATTTTAGGCTTTGTTTTTATGTTGTCTTTGTTCTGTATGAAAAAGACATAAAGAGATTAAATAACTTGCTGGATTTACTGTCTTCTATGCGTGGGAAGGGGGACAGCTGAGGAGGGTATTACATCATGGGTAGTGAAGGCTTATTGTGTAAGTTATCGGTACTTTGTGGGTCATTGGTTGGGACTTTGCGTACAAAGGTTGTGAACCCCCTACTGTAGGTGACACTCATTGTCCTCACACACCCTTACAAAACACTGGACCACATTACTAAACATTTTTATCTATTTTTTATTAATAGTACAGTTTTATTTTTTTTCCCTAAAAAACACAATTCCCAGGAGGTGAGTACGATCTGCTCTGCTCAGTGATGTTATTTCTTCTCGGGGGACAGAAGAGGAATCTTAAAATGGGACACAAGTAAAGAAGAAAAAAAAAAATTGTATGTTCAGAAGAGTCCATTTGTTTTCTTAAGATTCTGTCTCTTCCACTCTGGCAGAGCCTGAAACTCTGCACGAGACATCCCAAATATATCTGTGAACTCCTCAGCGCTCAGATATTCCTGAAACGGAAGACAAGAAGGTCACTGAGCTGTAAACGGGCCGATGACAAAGACTGTACTAGGACATTGTAAGGGGGTAAAGAGAAACTCCTGACAGGTATGACAGTCCTTTCTGTATCCAAATTCTTGTATATAGGAGGTAGTATTATAGTAGTTACCGTATTTTTTGGACTATAAGACGCAAAATTTTGGGGGAAAAGAAGGGTGCGTCTTATAGTCTGAATGTGCCTGCCCTGGCACCCGCCGTAATAGAGAGGCGAATGCCGGCAAGTGATAGACGCCGGGGCCTGAGACATCGCTGCGATCCTCTGCCCTGAATGAAGCCAGCAGCGGGAGGAGTGATGCTATTCCGCTCCTCCGTCCCCCCGCTTCAGGCAGGGCAGAGGAGCGATGTCTCAGGCCCCGGCGTCTATCCCTCCCCGGCGTCTATCCCTCCCCGGCATCCGCCTCTCTAGTACAGCGGATGCCGGGTCTGCAGTCTGTCAGCGGCCTCTTCTCCCCCGGGGCCGGTCCCCACCGGCCCCGTACTTGTAGAGTTGCAGGCCGGCTCCTGCGCGGCGATATCGCAGGAGCCGACCTGTTCGGGTGACAGCCGGGAGCCTAATGAGGCTCCCCGGCCTGTCACGGCTATATTAGTATTGCGGCTGGTCTCTATGACCAGCCGTAATACTAATAGACAGAATGTCCCATAAACGGCAATACACTTGTATTGCCGTCTATGGGACTTGCGATCAAGTGACCGCAGGTTCAAGCCCCCGGGGGGGAATAAAATAGTAAAAAAAAAAAAAAAAACCTTTAAAAATATATAATAAAAATATGAAAAATAAAAGTTCTAAATCACCTCCTGTCCCTAGAATATATATATAAAAGTAGAAAATCATATATAATAAACCACCGGGTTTTTTTTTTTCAATACAAGGTGATCTAAGCAATAGATATTCCCCAAAATGGTATAACTAAAAAGTACTTCTGGCCCCGCAAAAAAACCCACTCTATACATCCCCGTACAGCTGCAGGGTCACCTGTCAATGTGGCCTTGCAGCTGTTGCAAAACTACAACTCCCATATATTAAATATTTTACCATTTTTTGCTTCAAATTTTTTTTCCCCTATTTTCCTCCTCTAAAACCTAGGTGCGTCTTATAGTCCGAAAAATACGGTATATTCTTGTACATAGTAGTATTATAGTAGTTATATTCTTGTACAGAGGAGTAGTATTATAGTAGTTATATTCTTGTACATAGCAGGTAGTATTATAGTAGTTATATTCTTGTACATAGGAGGTAGTATTATAGTAGTTATATTCTTGTACGTAGGAGCAGTATTATAGTAGTTATATTCTTGTACATAGGAGTAGTATTATAGTAGTTATATTCTTGTACGTAGGAGGTAGTATTATAGTAGTTATATTCTTGTACATAGGAGGTAGTATTATAGTAGTTATATTCTTGTACATAGGAGCAGTATTATAGTAGTTATATTCTTGTACATAGGAGTAGTATTATAGTAGTTATATTCTTGTATATAGGAGTAGTATTATAGTAGTTATATTCTTGTACATAGGAGTAGTATTATAGTAGTTATATTCTTGTACATAGGAGTAGTATTATAGTAGTTATATTCTTGTACATAGGAGCAGTATTATAGTAGTTATATTCTTGTACATAGGAGCAGTATTATAGTAGTTATATTCTTGTACATAGGAGTAGTATTATAGTAGTTATATTCTTGTACATAGCAGTATTATAGTAGTTATATTCTTGTACATAGGAGTAGTATTATAGTAGTTATATTCTTGTACAGAGGAGCAGTATTATAGTAGTTATATTCTTGTACATAGGAGCAGTATTATAGTAGTTATATTCTTGTACATAGGAGTAGTATTATAGTAGTTATATTCTTGTACATAGGAGTAGTATTATAGTAGTTATATTCTTGTACATAGGAGTAGTATTATAGTAGTTATATTCTTGTACAGAGGAGCAGTATTATAGTAGTTATATTCTTGTACATAGGAGTAGTATTATAGTAGTTATATTCTTGTACATAGGAGTAGTATTATAGTAGTTATATTCTTGTACAGAGGAGCAGTATTATAGTAGTTATATTCTTGTACATAGGAGTAGTATTATAGTAGTTATATTCTTGTACATAGGAGCAGTATTATAGTAGTTATATTCTTGTACATAGGGGGCAGTATTATAGTAGCCATCATAGGATTGTTTTTCTTTATATGTATCTTTCCCATGTGTATATACAGGTCTCCATCTAGCACATAGTTATTGGCTACAGCCCCTCTCACCTCTTTTCGGCAGGGGTCCACTCCTGTAGGCAGCTCCTCTGCAGTCTTATTGACCAGCAGCTCTGCAGGGTAGGACTGGAACACGAGTGATGCAAAGTTTGTTTGAACAGTGAAAGAGTCCAATTGTGTTCTGTTAAATTCCTGTCACAGGTAAAGAGAATTTTAATGAACCTTCAAACCAAACCAGTAATCTTCAAAATATTATTTATGTTTAGCAATTAACCTGCTTGGTGTCTAGTTTATACAGAAGGAAATCAATATGGAGGACAGCGCTTCATTAGGGTTTCACTAAATCAATCAACTTTTTTTGCTGGTCTGTCACAGATAAAAACTAATCCACTCTCTCTGTGCAGCTGCAGCCCCCTCCTTGCCCCCTAATCATTTTATTTTTACTGAGTAGGTTTCTGACTACAGGATAAGCTTCTAGCTTCATTTAATACTTACTGAGGCAATTTCATCAATGGCGTTGTCATCTCCCAGCTCAGCTTTTAGGTCCTCATATGATTTTGCGTTCTGTAAGATAAAGGTGGTCATAAGGACCAGCCACCATCAAGTAATAGATCTCTATAATCAACCGATACACACCCAGGTAGCTTAATCTGATATGTTATGCAACATCATCAATGGCGTTACATTGAAACCTACAGACTTACTTGGCCGCTACACAAAAGTTCTAACATTCTTGGATTTTTGGTTGCTGCTTCATGTAACTATAGACCATAAGGTATGTCCTAGGCAACATTCTCAGATCTGCGATTTGGCAAATTTTGGGGTTGTCTGAGACTTGTATTTTTCTGTGTAGCCTTAGGGGGAGAGTTTCCACAAAGTAAGTCTCTGGATATTACTGAGAACTGTGTGTAATACCTCACTTGTCCTGTGGTGGTGCTGTAGGGAAGTTGACCTCACTAGATACATGTATGTGAATATGGATTTTGGATAGACAAGTCACTTACCTCCCATTTAAAGGGATCCCAGGCATAAAACCAGCCCGTGAATGTTGGGGGTTCGAATCCTTGTTTCACCACAATAATGGGGGTGTTGATATCGCGGCTTCCGGGATGAGTCCTCAGATAGTCCTGGGCTGTGATGGCGGCGTTCGTCTTTTCGGTTTCATTTGCATTTTTCCCAATCCATAAGAAGACCTGTGAGGAACAAGTACAGTGAAGATTGTTGTAAGAATTCTACAACCCTTCTATCTTCAGAAAAAACTGGGTGCTGACCAATATGGGGACACACAGATCCTTAATGGATTCTTACATAGCTCCTCACCACTGATCTATGTCTGTAAATACCCAGAGGCCAAAAACCTTTACAGACCTCATAGTTACAGCTGAGGGTTTGTTACAATCGTATCCAATCTGGACTATTCTGTATGAGCGAAATATAACAGAAATTGCTCACAGTTCAATTTGTTACATTTGACTTGTACTGATACATTGTATCAGTCTGGTGATCAGGTTATCTATAGAGAATTGTTGAGATTAGTTACAACTGTAGCAAACCTTCAGCTGTATGAAGCGTAGGGTCTGTCCCTGGCATAACTGGCAATATGACTCAACCTCAATCAGTAGACTGAAGAGATCAAGTCCCATCATTGGGTACAGTGCCATACATAGCATTGTGGCAGTATCTGGTACTGCACCTCAGCCCCCCTTCAATCCTTTGTTCTCTGGATTTATTGCACATAGACTGGCAGACCTTAAAGGATCCAGCCTTTATCTATTGTAGTCACTGACACTTTATCATCCGCACCTGATCCCAGGCATCCAGCAGGAAGACATCATCCTCGTCCAAATCATCCTGGTTGAAGTCTGAGATTTCAGTCGCTCGGAAGTTTCCGGTCTTATTGGAGCACTCGTATAGACGTGGGGAGATATCCAGAACTTCTTGCTGCTGCCTAGAACAAAAGAATATTCTGTCACTATTGACATTGGCATACATTGTGGTCAGGGTGCAGAATTCACCCCCGATAATGAATGTCCGCCCAGCATGTTCCTAGGAATAGATCCAGAATTGTGTGCTGAATGTATTTACCGCTGGAGTTACAGGTTTACTCATCCAAAGCCGCAACTCTCTCGTGTAGGCAGGGACGTCTGCTGGCAGCTACCACTAGGGGGAGCTCAGGAGTTTAGTGGTGTTACCAGGGGTTACTTACATGTTGAGGCGCCACCACCACATTGTCATATTGCACTTTATATGCTTTGGTAATACAATGACTTCTAGACCACTGTCCCTCTTGTATTATACAGCAGTAAGGAGTCAGGGGGCCCGGACTGTGGTCTAGAGGATAACCTCACAGTAATCACTGGGCTCCTTATCTCCCCCTAGTGGTGGTTAAGGCAGCCCATTGACCCTACGCCTGCAGACGATTTAGTATTGGTGACCTCACTAGGAGCCGATCACTTTGTACTCTCTGCTGTCCTAAATCTTATAGAAAACCGCCTCAGCTCTTCTACATGTGTTTTCTATATCATACATGCCTCTTACTGCTGGCATACTGGCACTTGCCACCCAGAGCCAACCAGAACTCTGCTGGTTCCTGCCCCTCGGCCACCACCACCTTCTCTCCTCTGGAGATGATGTCCGCCACATGCTTGGCCATGGCTCTCTCGTCACCGCTGCATCCCTGTGGAACATATCAAAGAAAAATTTACAAACCAATAGGAAAGTTCCCAGGGTGACAACCAATTTTGTGTTCCAGGAATGGGGTCAGAGCAGTTGTCACGCCCCCTTCCCCACTCCTCTTAAGCCTAAACACAGGCCATCAAATCCTGGCTCCAGTATGTGATATATGGCGGTTGTTTTTACCTTGCCGCACCACAGGTAGCAGGTGGTCTTGGTCTTCAGGACAAAAACATCATTCGAGTTAAGAGAGGATGCCCGGACAGGGACCTCAAAGGCCTTGGTGTTGTATTCATTGGTGCCATGCACATGGAACAGTCTGACCTCAGGGGGCGTATAGTCACTCTCAGCACGGGACGTACCACCCTAAAGAACAAACCTAGTGTCACATCTCCCACAATAAAACAGCCACTTAGAAACAACACACACACACACACACACACACACACGCTCTGAGATTGATGGACTCCAATCACCAACAAAGCACTGGTCATATGCCAATGTTACAGTAATGTAGTCACCGACTCCTACCTCGTACACCACCATCTTCCCTTTAAATATGGCCATGAGGTGCGAGGGCTCCTTCCCCATCATTACTCGCACTTGAACAGGTTCTCCCCCATATTGCTGATCCAGGGCCACAGCCTGATATGCTGACGCTGCAATCTCATCCTGACTGGCATGGCTGCCCTGTGTACACATAGACAAGTGTGATAGATAGTAGACAGATAGATAGATATTATGCAAATAGAGAGTGGATTGTATCAGTTTCTTACCTGCCATATGTAGATAATGTAATGATACTTGTTGTTGACCAAGTACTTATAGAGAATCAGGTAACAGTCTCCACCATAGAAGTGTCCAAGCCATTGCTTTTCTACAGGAGCCAACTCTAGATTCTCAATTCTGTAGACCTGTAGGTGAAGACCGCACAATGGTACTGATAGACTATGAGGAACCGCTATAATACTGCCCTCTTGTACATAGGAGGTAGTATTCTAGTAGTTATATTCTTGTACATAGGAGGTAGTATTATAGTAGTTATATTCTTGTACATAGGAGCAGTATTATAGTAGTTATATTCTTGTACATAGGAGCAGTATTATAGTAGTTATATTCTTGTACATAGGAGCAGTATTATAGTAGTTATATTCTTGTACATAGGAGCAGTATTATAGTAGTTATATTCTTGTACATAGGAGCAGTATTATAGTAGTTATATTCTTGTACATAGGAGTATTATTATAGTAGTTATATTCTTGTACAGAGCAGTATTATAGTAGTTATATTCTTGTACATAGGAGTAGTATTATAGTAGTTATATTCTTGTACATAGGAGTAGTATTATAGTAGTTATATTCTTGTACATAGGAGTAGTATTATAGTAGTTATATTCTTGTACATAGGAGTAGTATTATAGTAGTTATATTCTTGTACATAGGAGTAGTATTATAGTAGTTATATTCTTGTACATAGGAGCAGTATTATAGTAGTTATATTCTTGTACATAGGAGCAGTATTATAGTAGTTATATTCTTGTACATAGCAGTATTATAGTAGTTATATTCTTGTACATAGGAGTAGTATTATAGTAGTTATATTCTTGTACATAGGAGGTAGTATTATAGTAGTTATATTCTTGTACATAGGAGCAGTATTATAGTAGTTATATTCTTGTACATAGGAGCAGTATTATAGTAGTTATATTCTTGTACATAGGAGGTAGTATTATAGTAGTTATATTCTTGTACATAGGAGTAGTATTATAGTAGTTATATTTTTGTACATAGGAGGTAGTATTATAGTAGTTATATTTTTGTACATAGGAGGTAGTATTATAGTAGTTATATTCTTGTACATAGGAGTAGTATTATAGTAGGTATATTCTTGTACATAGGAGGTAGTATTATAGTAGTTATATTCTTGTACATAGGAGTAGTATTATAGTAGTTATATTCTTGTACATAGGAGCAGTATTATAGTAGTTATATTCTTGTACATAGGAGTAGTATTATAGTAGTTATATTCTTGTACATAGGAGGTAGTATTATAGTAGTTATATTTTTGTACATAGGAGGTAGTATTATAGTAGTTATATTCTTGTACATAGGAGGTAGTATTATAGTAGTTATATTTTTGTACATAGGAGGTAGTATTATAGTAGTTATATTCTTGTACATAGGAGTAGTATTATAGTAGGTATATTCTTGTACATAGGAGGTAGTATTATAGTAGTTATATTCTTGTACATAGGAGCAGTATTATAGTAGTTATATTCTTGTACATAGGAGGTAGTATTATAGTAGTTATATTCTTGTACATAGGAGCAGTATTATAGTAGTTATATTCTTGTACATAGGGACGGTATTATAGTAGTTATATTCTTAATTCATCAGCCCTCATACATGTCATTATTACCTCTGCCTCTCCAGATCCGTCATCCACCATCTTCTGTTGTGCGGCTATATCAGGTCTGGCGTGCATCGAGGTGGCATCAAACTTTATTTGTTCTACTTTGGCTGTGGTATAAGATAATATTGTATTACTATACAGTGATATAGCAGGCGATATAAAACTCCAGCGCAGTATTTATTTTTCGGTAAGTTTTTGTGGCGCAGATAACATGCATCACAGTCCTGCACATTACCACAACTAGATGGGTCACTGCTCCCCACATATCAGTACCTTCCTTCTCTTCTGCTACCTTGTGCTGCTGGGACTCTATTATTTCCACATTATAATTATAAAACTATGATCAATACAGACCTCTCCTGAAACACTCTGTACTGCTGTGATCCCTTTTTTTTTTTCGGTTTGTACTGAACTCACCCACTTTACCAATGGTGCTCGTCTTTCCAAGCCCGACAGTCTGATCCTTTGTGGTCCACTTTTGGAAGAGCTGCTTAAATACAGCTGACTCGGACCCGTCATTCTGAACCTCTATGTTAGTGGATGGGGGGTAGTTTTTGGCTTTGACATAACTCTATTGATTAAAAAAATGAAAGTGACCATAAGAAAGGGGGCGCAACATCACATGATATAATGGTGGGCACCCTGTGATATCCGGCTCAGGCACTCACCATCGCTCTCTGCATGGCTTGCTGCTTTTCCTCTTTTGACGCATTTTTTCCTTTCCATACAAAGACCTTTATTCCACCCTGATCCAAGATGAAACATTCCTGGCAGGAGCAAGAAATTACACATTATCTGTCTGTAGAGATGGCGGACTTATCTCTTGTTATGTAATAGACTCCAGAGTATTATGAAACTAAATGCCGTATCATAACCTGATAGAAAACTAAGACTGCAATACACATCACAACCACGGGGTGGCAGCACATAGACTTCTATAGGAGAGACAGCTCATGATAGAGTATCATCAAATCATGTTGTTTTGTAAAGTTGGTGATATTGTGTCACCTGTGTGCATCGCATATCTATCTATCTATCCCTCTCATATAGATCTCAGATCTATCTAGGCAGTAGGTAAGGACTCACCTCATGGCTCAGCAGGTCTTGGGTCAATGGTTTGGTGGCCACTTCTTGCACCATCAGGTTGCCGTTGTTGTCTGATACTCTGAGTAAGACAATAGAGATAAAGTATTCACAATCTACAATATGTCCTTCCTCGGCAGTAGCGGACTTTTTTTTTATTTCTCTGTCCCTCCCCAAATATTAATAACATGGAGACCCCTGCAGCCTGTATAACTAACCAAACTCCTCCGTTATTGTAACCGCCCTGCATGTCATAGTGATGACCGGTGTCAGTACGGCGGGGGCAGATGGTAAGCAGATCGCCGCTGGCACGTAGGTCACTACTTACTGGTATAACTTTATTGCTCCAGCGGCGACGCTGTCCACGACATCATCACATATCGCTGCCTTTATCTCTGTTCTTTCGCCCAGCACATACATAAGAATCTCCATCAGTTTAGGTGACCCTTCCTCATTATCACCTTCAACCACGTGAACATAAGCGCGCCCGCCGCGTTCACGGTCACGGATGTCTTTTGCCAAGTTCATACCCTAAGAGGAATCAATGTCAACATAAATATTTATAGTGGGTGACCTATATGATAAGATACGAGAGTACAATAATATGGGACAATTAAAGGGAATGTATCACCAGAAAGCTGCCTGTTGTTTTATGCATATTTTTTATTTTCATATTACTATGTATTGCAAATCATCCAATTATCACTCTGACCACTAAGCCTAATAATAGCGGGACACTTGCCAATTCTGTAGGAGTTTTCTTTACAGCAGTCACTTAATTCCCATCACAGACAGGATCGCAATAGACGATAACTAGAGATGAGCGAACACTGTTCGGATCAGCCGATCCGAACAGCACGCACCCATAGAAATGAATGGAAACACCTGTCACGCCGGTCGCCGGCAAAGTCAGCGTCACAGGTGCTTCCATTCATTTTTATGGGTGTGTGCTGTTCGGATCGGCTGATCCGAACAGTGTTCGCTCATCTCTAACGATAACACCTCTATAGATAACACCACCGACCCATCATTACATCACTACTGACGATGGATGATGTCACAGCTTATCACCTTCCCCTCCCTGTACTGAGCATGTCTAGAAAACTCTCCAATAGACCTCAATGAGTCGGCTCCAGTCTATTGCTTCCTATGGCCATGACTGTTCTGAGAACAGCATTTAGTGATTTGCTTTACAGCACGGAGAAGCAGCTCCGACAAGATGGCCGCCCCACAATCATGTACAGGAAGTAGAATAAAAAAAAGTCTACAAATTATAAAATAAAAGCACTATCTGGTTATAAAACAATAAATGGTAATACCTATACATTCCTTTTAAAGGGATTTTCCACTTTTAGGTATCGGACCTTAATATTTTAGCAGTTACCAGATCATAGGTACTGAGAGAACCATTGAAATCATTGGTCAGTCATGGACCTGCACTGATGCAGTTGTTTGCATGTTTGATGTGGTCACCCCTTTAAGAGACCCAATGTATGTCAGCTCATAGGGTTAACACGCTGGTGTATATACCCACCACTACAACCACTGGCGACCCTAAAGAGCTGTAAGACATTACAAGACGCAGTCACTTCTTATTCTTCTGATTCCTTACCCGCAGTCTCTCCATCCTGTTGCTCTCCGGCCCGTTCCACTGGATGATCAACTTCCCCAGATCCACCAAGAAGACGTCACCGGTATTAAAGCTGCTCCAGTGGAAAGGAACCTACAAGACGAAAGGTACGTGAAAATATATAATCATCAGATCTATAAAAAAAAAACTCCTTTACATGATATTTGGTTTTCTTGTAATATTCTGTTGTGTATTTATAAGATTCTGAATTCTATTTCCTCTCACCTCTCCGGCCAATACGTTCTTCTTCCCCTTGACATGTAGCAGACGTTTGACGTTGTATGTGTTGGTCTCCACCTGCTTCATTCCTGAGGCTACTCCTCCATTCTTGTACCTGACATAATAATGTAGTAGTTTAGTCTCCGCTATCCCTTTAATATTTAAAGGCACATTTCCCCTCGTTACATTCTGTTGCTGTAAAGCATCCTGGACTCCATGGAGTGTGAACATTGGTTTCACGTAGGTGCAGCCATCTTGACTGATAATACTCACACAATGCCATGTTTGAAATACCCCTTGAAGGTGTCGCTCTCGTATCCCTGGACCTCCCGGTGCTGGACTGCGACACCCCCCAAGTGCGTATCAATCTGTGTGGTGTAAATGGCGGCCGCCCCCTGCTCATCCGTAGAGGAATTAGTCCCGATCCAGAAGTGGATGTCATAGGTGAAGTTATTGCTGATCTTATGAGTCTGTCATGGAGGATCACAGACAAACAGGGGTTACTGGAATATTTGGGGAGGGGGGGGGGGTGTCTCTGAGCTGTAATGATCTGGGACTACACGGCTGCACTCACCATGAGGAGGACGTAGCAATCTCCATCAAAGAAGTTTCCATAGGACTTCTCTGGAATAGGAACCATCTCCATGTTCTAAGAGTAAAAGTCATAGATAGAATTATAGGAATAAGACAGCGCAGAGTCTAGAAGTAACTGCGGGAGTCAACACATCAGGGGCAAGCAGATATTGGGGTGCAGTCAGAGCGAGAGGAATGGGAAACCAACAGAGATGGGAACAGATCAGCACTGGAGAACTAAACCTACACACCAGTAACTTAACCAAATGGAGACTGTGGACTAAGACACCAAAGCATTGGGCACCAGAGAACCAAACTCTAGGAGACCAGGAACTAAGGCAGCAAACTATGGCCGAGGACCAAACTTCTGGACACTAGAGACGTACACCATGAACACAAGCACCAAATCACTGGGCACCGGGGACCAGACTGCCCCCAAACATTGGACACCCAAGAACTAAACAGTTGGAAAGCAGGGACTAGGGCACCAAACCACTGGACACCAAGGACAAGGGAACCATGAATTACTGGGTACCAGAGGTCCAAACTGAGGACACCAGACAACCAATGTTATGGAGAACAAACACAAGGGCACTAAACTAGTCAATACCATGGATCGGACACCACAGACGGCTGCTCCAAACTATGAACACCACGAGCTACAACAAAGCACCTAGGACCACGGACCGGGAAATGAAACCCTGAGCAAAAGGGGCCAAAGCAACAAACTTTGGACACAAGGGATTTGGGCATCAAACTACAGGACACCAGGGACCTGGGCACTAATCCAGGAGCATAGTGTGAACCCCTGTTGGAGCTCTTCCTTAATAATCTGCTAATCCCATCAATTACCTCTATCCTCCATATCTGCAGTCCTGGGGTCGTCTTATTCAGGGTCTTGGTTACTTTTTCTGTGAGTTCCGTCATTTTGGAGAATTCTTAGATCACAAGTCAGCTGGAAACCTGAAACAAAGAAACCAGAGACCTGACCTGAGAGATCCTGTGGGAAAGTTTTAGGCAGGTGTGAGAAGATTCTGCACAGCGAGAAGGGTTCAGACATTGAAGGGTTAATCGATTATTTTTGTCTACTAACAAAATGAAGTGAATGAAGGAAAGTCTAAATCCCACCAATATCTGGATAGACCCCAAGTAAGCAAACTCCATTTGGGGTCGCAAAACTCCTTAAGGCCGCGACCCACATAGCGTATATGCCGAATCTAACTGCCATGTCAGACTGCTGAATAATCGTCTCGCATCGATGACTGGGATTTCTCAAGGAGGTCACAAGTAGCCATAGCATTTGGAGACATCTTTGGAAGGGGTTGTGTAGAGGAGCAAGTTGTAACTAATGGGGCCGCAGCCTACCTTGTGCCATTTAGAATAGTGTTATATTTTATGCCGCAGAGGAGTTGGGGTCCCCCAGGGTCTAGAGCCCAGTAGCGACAACTTCTGCTGCACCCCCTATAGCTGCGCCCTCACGATCACAATAAAAATGCCTTTAAATATTGACAATCCATGTCTCCATTCACTGACAGCAAGCAGAGATATTGACAACTAAGAATTGCAACAAAGTAGATGAGAAAGTTGCAGAACTTTTCATTATATTAGGGCATTATTCTGACAGTTGCTCCTTAGCAGGATTGTTACATTGTGTCACTTTTTGTCCAGTGCTGAGGAGCAACTGTCAGATATTTACTGTCATAACTTAATTCTCAATGCAAGCAACGATTCCCTCTAAGGGAGTGAGGAATTCTTATCATTAGTAGGGTTGAGCCGATCGTTTTTAAAATCTGATTTTCGATCATTTTCCAGCCGATCGCGATCATGACATTTGCTCGATCGTCGATCGGTATATGATCTTTCCCAATCGCGATCGCTAAACCCTAATCATTAGAGCTTTCACTGGGGAATTAAAGGGGGGGGGGGTCTTTCTAGTGATACATAATAATGCAGAGTCTGGAGCAGCCCCCCACACAAACAAACACACACTTAAGACCCCGTGCACACATCCAAATGTGCATCCAATGAACTTTGAGGACATTCGGAGTAACACCAAGTGTATTCTGTTCTGCAACGTTCCTCTTTGGGGTTCTTGATCGATTCTGTTCCGATGGATCGGGGTACCTGGAGTATGGAGGACCTGCTCTATTTTCGGTGGAAATGAATGGACCCAGACGTGCATGAAGCATAACTCCACCTTCTACTAGTATGAATAAGAACCTATGATCCCTGCTGCAATGGATCCCAAGCTGTGGATGTCCGGCTCTTGTAAGACCTGCTGGGACATGTAGTTCTACAACACTTAGACCCCAGTTCTTATTCTATTGGGCCCATTATTTTCATTACATTACACAGCTGCTTTCTATAGTCGTGAGCCTCGCTTGCTTGTTATCGGTCACCATGAGACGTTTACTCCCAGTAAATACACAGAAGCGCACAACCTTTACAGGATATAACAATGTGATGTCACACCTGGCCATTTATAGATCTATATATATAGTATAGCGGTGACCTGCACAGAGGACGGGGGCGAAGTCCTGACAGATACACAGGTCACCACAGCGTATGTATTACTATACATTATAATAACACAGTCCTTGGACATTAGAGCCCTGCAGGGCTTATTTTTTGCGGGACAGATTGTACATAATGTTTAATATTCCATACAATGTACTGGAAAAATTCAGAATGGGGTGGAAATAGGAAAAAATGCATTTACCCCATGTTGTAATTATGGCTCCTCTATTAATGTGTAATAATTAGAGAGATACTTTGACCCTGTTCATATTACTTCAGGGCAGGGCAGGACGGAATTTGCCCCCATGTGGGAGTGTCTAGAAGTGTTTATCACGTGTGCTGGATGTGTAAGAAGACGTTCAGGACCAGAGGTTATAATATTCTGCAGCACCGTATCACCGGCGGGGTCTGACCAGGGTAATATGACCTTTACACCTACAAGGTGACAGAGGATTCAGAATCCTGCAAGACATTGCGACTTCCCAACTACAACCCCCAACATCCCCTGACAATCAAAACCGAAGAACCTCACCCAAATGGCGCTAGTGTACAGTTACGGTAACTAAAAGGGTCCCTACAGGACCCGCCATGTCTGTGCCATACACGGACAGTCCAGTGAATTTAATAGGGACAGTGTTATTCTTTATGTGTCCAGTGGTGGCGTTGCAGGGGAATGAAACATGAGTCGTTAAGTACCAGTCCTGATCACTGGTGGTTCCACCCGTAACCTCGCTCAATCCTCACTTGGATCTACTCCCATTGAAGTGAATGGGAGGAGGAATATTCTGCCTTGCATGTGTGGAATTTGCCCTAGATTTTAGTCAAGCAGAAAAATTCAACTTCAAATTCCTTTTTCCAGCTAGGAAAAGTTCCACCGTGTGAACATACCCTGACATGGCGGCTATTCAGAGGACGGCTTGAATTGCTCTGCACCGGCTCAAAGAGAAGGATCTTAAGTGGAAACAAAAATCTATAACAGGAAAACTGAACAATCCCAAGTCATCTATATGTAACAGTGCAGACTGAAGACCAGACTTCTAACTCTGCATCTAATACAACCCCCCCCCCCCCGACCATGGGGGACTGTACAGATTACATTTTTGACCTTTTTTTTTTTTTATAAACCAGAAATTGAACCATACAGACAATGTACAGATCTTCCAGATTTCAGAGATAAACCCAAGATACTAACTCTGATAGATCTAAAAATTTACAAAACTTGTACAATAGAAACAGTAACCTTCATATAATGGCCATAGCCCCTGGATTTCTGCAAAGAGGCCCACACCTATCAATCATTCATTTATAACCACTGGCTACAGGGAAGGAGTACATACATTACTCATATGTACATCTCAATCTTACATTACACATCCTGTACTGATCCTGAGTTACATCCTGTATTATACTCCAGAGCTGCGCTCACTATTCTGCTGGTGCAGTCACTGTGTACATACATTACATTACTTATCCTGTATTATACTCCAGAGCTGCGCTCACTATTCTGCTGGTACAGTCACTGTGTACATACATTACATTACTTATCCTGTATTATACTCCAGAGCTGCGCTCACTATTCTGCTGGTACAGTCACTGTGTACATACATTACATTACTTATCCTGTATTATACTCCAGAGCTGCGCTCACTATTCTGCTGGTACAGTCACTGTGTACATACATTACATTACTTATCCTGTATTATACTCCAGAGCTGCGCTCACTATTCTGCTGGTACAGTCACTGTGTACATACATTACATTACTTATCCTGTATTATACTCCAGAGCTGCGCTCACTATTCTGCTGGTACAGTCACTGTGTACATACATTACATTACTTATCCTGTATTATACTCCAGAGCTGCGCTCACTATTCTGCTGGTGCAGTCACTGTGTACATACATTACATTACTTATCCTGTATTATACTCCAGAGCTGCGCTCACTATTCTGCTGGTGCAGTCACTGTGTACATACATTACATTACTTATCCTGTATTATACTCCAGAGCTGCGCTCACTATTCTGCTGGTACAGTCACTGTGTACATACATTACATTACTTATCCTGTATTATACTCCAGAGCTGCGCTCACTATTCTGCTGGTACAGTCACTGTGTACATACATTACATTACTTATCCTGTATTATACTCCAGAGCTGCGCTCACTATTCTGCTGGTACAGTCACTGTGTACATACATTACATTACTTATCCTGTATTATACTCCAGAGCTGCGCTCACTATTCTGCTGGTGCAGTCACTGTGTACATACATTACATTACTTATCCTGTATTATACTCCAGAGCTGCGCTCACTATTCTGCTGGTACAGTCACTGTGTACATACATTACATTACTTATCCTGTATTATACTCCAGAGCTGCGCTCATTATTCTGCTGGTGCAGCCACTGTGTATATGCCAAGCTAACTAACACCTGTATTATTAGCTCCTCTAGTGGACAGGTCTGATGACGGTTTCCATTGATGACAGGCGGGGATGTGACAGCCGCTCTGCACTATAATACAGGTTGTCACCAGATAAGAATTACATTTTTGTAGGTTTTATCTATATACAATATAAGCTATAAAGTTGTGATCAAAGGTCACTGACATTCATGAGTCTCTGACCTGATATTTATGGGATCAGTCATTATCAGGAGGAATTCTTACAATTTTGCACATTCCGCATACTTTACAATGTTACATTTTATGGTTCTATAAATCTAATGAGACGTCATTTATAGGTTGGACTTGATGGCCTAATGTCTTTATCCAACCTCATCTACTATGTAACTATGTATCCCCTTGTTCTCCAGTTTCAGGTTGAGCTGAGACCCCTAAATTGAGACTATGACAGCCGCTGAAGCCGCCCTGAGCTACAACTAAGGATCTGTAAGAAACACATCAGTATCCAAAAACTGAGAGAGGCCAGCGCCACCTTATAGGTCCCCGCAATGAGACCTGTCAGGTATGAATCCATCTGTCACCATAAAGCAATGAATGAATGAATAGGATCTGGGTAATTACTCTGTAAACATTTTGTTACAAATCTCATCCTCACAATGTAAACAATTGTATCCATGTAAGATACGGGTCACGCCTCCCAATGAATGGGGAATTAAAGGAGCCCCTACAGTCCTATCCTTGGTCCTTGCGGGGGTCTCACTGTCCCCCATATCTCAGGCTGCAGTATTAATACACATGATAGGGTGGCAAAGCATCGATGAAGATCAACATCCTTACAAGTTCAGGTCACTTTGCAGATTCCTGGTGCCTGGCACTGGACAAACAGCTTGGTATAACATAAGAACAAGACTACCCTAAAAGATGCCTTTAAGTATTCCTAGAAATGACCATTGCGCCCCAAAGATGTTCTGCAGCAGCACACAGATATATGGGAATATATCTAATACAAAGACCAGTCTGATTCCAATGATCTGAAATTTGTCTGTATGGTAGTCAGATTGATATCGAGCACAAAAAAAAGTTCTAATCCCTTTGGCATAAAAATCCGCAACATTAGGCCTTAAAGGGGTTTTCCAGCATCATATCAATGTCTAACCAGAATGCCTCACCACATCTCTACTTACTGAACATCCCGATTTGTATCCATATTCATGATTCTCAATTCCAGGGTTTGCTACAATTGTATCCAATCTTCTGTGAGCCAATCACATCACCAGCACAAATCTCTGGCCTTTCTGACTTGCTACAGTGTATCAGTGCAGGTGAAATGTATCAGCCTGGAGTCCGGGCGCTCACAGAGGATTGAACGCAAAGCTCTATTTACCTAAAATCTAGACAAGTGCTGGAGCCCCTATATCAGATCGTGCATGGTCTGAGCTTTACGCCTACGATAAGCTTCACTGCTAAAGTTGTTTACAATGGAACAAAATATCAGCTGTTCCTTGGAGACCTGACATGGGTGACAGGCAGGGACGAGAGAGGAGCTTACCTGTGTCAGGTGTGGCCGGCTGTCAGGAGAGCAGAGCAGACCTGTGCACCTGTACCAGTACAGTCTCCTGACAGGGTGCAGCGACCTTTGTCCCTGGCTGTACGCCGCCGAATAAGAAGTCGTATTTGCCATATAAGGCTATGCGCTCAGCTGTGTCGGGGAGGCCGTACCCAACCTCTCCCCTGTGTGCTTCATGCTAATTAGATTCACTATTAATTACCGCTATTTATTTCATCAGCTGCTTACAGGTTTTTTTTTCAACCTGTTACTTCTCGTAAAGTACAAAGTATATACAACAAATATAGTACAACAAGGATATGCTCACAACCCCCCACCTGCACTATATACACGTATACTTATTAGTATTATATACCGCTGCAGGGTCTGCGCTTATTATCTATTCTGCAGGTTGTACACCAAGTCGCCCAGAAATGACAACTTCCTGTCTTGGTGACCCCCAGTTCATCACATAGAGGTACCAAAAGTTTTAGGCCGGTGTAGAAAAGATGCTGTACTGGGCCGCAGCGAAAATGGGATGCGGAGAAACCACAGTGGAAACGCGTCACTGTTTCTCCTGCAACGGATTTCACAAAAAGTTCTGAGTTTTCCTTCATTGAACCTATAGGGAATCCGCCAACATTTCCGTAATTATAACCGACATGCTGCAATTTACCAAAAAGTTACGGATTTGCAAATCGCAGCGTGTCCACTGCGCGTATTTTTCCGCAATGTGCGTATGGGATTTAATAGTCCACTTTGCAGGGTCTGTAAAACGCTGTGGCCAAACTACGACATGAGACCTGAACGTGACACACAGGCCTTCTCCGGTCTCCTTGTAGAAAACTTCATTTCCTGTACAACCCGTTGAAGGATCGTTTTCTGCTCCCTCCTAAATGGTTCACTCACTCTGAATTCACAGCTAAATCCATCTTGGTCCAAGATAGACTGTCTTGGGATCAGATTACATAGGTCCATAGAGAGAGAAGGAGCCAGATGAAAGAAGCAGACACAGGCGGACACAGTGCTGCAGCTAATAGTAAGTTTTCTATCTCACCCCATGTGCATTATTTACATCAGCACAGCACACTACTTCTCTATAATGTCCTATATAATCCTGCTGCTTGTGAGAGAGGGAGCAAATCCCGCCATTTATTCCCATGTTTGGTCTATGAGAGACATAGCGGCAGATCAGGGAAAACCGAAAATTAGAGAGAGGGGAAAACTACTAGACAGTCACCTAAAAGTCAAGGTACACCAACTATGTAAATGTATACATCATGAAAGACGACCCCTGTGTACCCGGAAAACTAGAACAACCAGAGAGTTGCCTGGTAGAGCGAAGTCCTGTAATTGTTGTCAATCCCTCGAGATAATGAATCAATTATGTAACTAAGTCTTTACTCCTCAATGCACATTCATGTCCCTGTCCCCGGAGCCCAGATACAGGTGAACGCCTCACATCACATGTGCCCCGGGCGGCGAGAAATCTCTATTCTTATGTCTAACAAATCGCAGAACGTGCTAGAGAATCTAAGAGAACACAAAAGTAAAGATATTATCCCAAATATACAGGGAATGTCCAGCAACAGCAAAATACAATGTATACAGTGTTGGCCAAAAGTATTGGCCCTCCTGCAATTCTGTCAGATAATCCTCGCTGTCCCCCAGATAATGATTACAAGCACGAACTCTTTGGTAATATCTTCAGTTATTTTGCTTGCAATGAAAAAAACACAAAAGA
Source organism: Leptodactylus fuscus (assembly GCF_031893055.1). NCBI lineage: Eukaryota > Metazoa > Chordata > Amphibia > Anura > Leptodactylidae > Leptodactylus > Leptodactylus fuscus. The sequence continues at coordinate 89,867,214 of NC_134272.1, forward strand.
GAATGAAAAAAAAGTCACATCATTGATCATTTTACACAAAACTCCAGAACTGGTGCGGACAGAAGTATTGGCGCCCTCAGCCTAATACTTGGTAGCACAACCTTTAGACACAATAACTGCGCACAACCGCTTCCGCTAACCAGCAATGAGTTTCTTACAAGGCTCTGATGGAATCTTAGACCCTTCTTCTTTGGCTCCTGCTCGCGGTCCCCCCTGAGATGTGAAGGGGGCCTTCTCCAAACTGCCACCAAGAGATCTCTCCCCCTCCCCCACAGGTGTTCTATGGGATTCAGGGCTGGACTCATTGCTGCCACTTTACAAGTCTCCAGGGCTTTCTCTCACCACCATTTTCTAGTGCTGACCTGAAGTGTGTTTTGGGTCATTGTCCTGCTGCGTCTTCTGGGCGTCTTCTTCTCTATGAAGGCCTCTTTTTCCCTGTAATCTCTATGTTGAGGCCTTTTCCTACTTTTGTCTCCTCTGACCAGAGAACATTCTTCCAGAATGGTTTTGGCTTTCTCAGGTAAGTTTTGGCAAACTCCAGCCTGGCTTCTGTCTGTGGGTAAGAAGTGGGGTCTTCCTGGGTCTCCTACCATACAGTCCCTTCTCATTCAGACGCTGACACTGGATAGTACGGGGTGACACTGTTGTCCCCTCGGACTGCAGGGCAGCTTGGACTTGTTTGGATGTTAGTCGAGGTTCTTTATCCGCCATCCGCACAATCTTGCGGTGAAATCTCTGGTCAATGTTTCTTTTGCGTCCACATCTAGGGAGGTTAGCCACAGGGCCATGGGCTTTACACTTCTTGATGACACTGCGCACGGTAGACACAGGAACATTCAGGGCTTTGGAGATGGACTTGTAGCCTTGAGATTGCTCAGGCTTCCTCACAATTTTGCTTCTCAAGTCCTCAGACAGTTCTTTGGTCTTCTTTCTTTTCTCCATGCTCAATGTGGTCACACAAGGACACAGGACAGAGGTGGAGTCAACTTTAATCCATTTCAACTGGCTGCAAGTGTGATTTACTTATTGCCACCACCTGTTAGGTGCCTCAGGTACGTAACAGGTGCTGTTAATTACACAAATTAGAGAAGCATCACAGGATTTTTCAAACAGTGCCAATACTTTTGTCCACCCCCTTTTTTTTATGTTTGGTGTGGAATTATATCCAATTTGGCTTTTTGAAAATTCTTTTTGTGGTTTTCCATTGAAGACAAATTAAATGAAGATAATACCAAAGAATTTGTGATTGCAATCATTATCTGGAAGAACACGAGTATTATCTGACAGAATTGTAGGGGTGCCAATACTTTTGGCCAACACTGTACATCTTTATATAGATAGAAGACACAAAAGGTGGCACCGCGTAAATACAACCCTTATTAATCCACAGTTACCAGCAGAATAGTGAGTGCAGCTCTGGAGTATAATACAGGATAAGTAATGTAATGTATGTACACAGTGACTGCACCAGCAGAATAGTGAACGCAGCTCTGGAGTATAATACAGGATAAGTAATGTAATGTATGTACACAGTGACTGCACCAGCAGAATAGTGAGCGCAGCTCTGGAGTATAATACAGGATAAGTAATGTAATGTATGTACACAGTGACTGTACCAGCAGAATAGTGAGCGCAGCTCTGGAGTATAATACAGGATAAGTAATGTAATGTATGTACACAGTGACTGTACCAGCAGAATAGTGAGCGCAGCTCTGGAGTATAATACAGGATAAGTAATGTAATGTATGTACACAGTGACTGTACCAGCAGAATAGTGAGCGCAGCTCTGGAGTATAATACAGGATAAGTAATGTAATGTATGTACACAGTGACTGTACCAGCAGAATAGTGAGCGCAGCTCTGGAGTATAATACAGGATAAGTAATGTAATGTATGTACACAGTGACTGCACCAGCAGAATAGTGAGTGCAGCTCTGGAGTATAATACAGGATAAGTAATGTATGTACACAGTGACTGTACCAGCAGAATAGTGAGCGCAGCTCTGGAGTATAATACAGGATAAGTAATGTAATGTATGTACACAGTGACTGCACCAGCAGAATAGTGAGCACAGCTCTGGAGTATAATACAGGATAAGTAATATAATGTATGCACACTGTGACTGTACCAGCAGAATAGTGAGCGCAGCTCTGGAGTATAATACAGGATAAGTAATGTAATGTATGTACACAGTGACTGTACCAGCAGAATAGTGAGCGCAGCTCTGGAGTATAATACAGGATAAGTAATGTAATGTATGTACACAGTGACTGCACCAGCAGAATAGTGAGCGCAGCTCTAGAGTATAATACAGGATAAGTAATGTAATGTATGTACACAGTGACTGCACCAGCAGAATAGTGAGCGCAGCTCTGGAGTATAACACAGGATAAGTAATGTAATGTATGTACACAGTGACTGTACCAGCAGAATAGTGAGCGCAGCTCTGGAGTATAATACAGGATAAGTAATGTAATGTATGTATACAGTGACTGCACCAGCAGAATAGTGAGCGCAGCTCTGGAGTATAATACAGGATAAGTAATGTAATGTATGTATACAGTGACTGCACCAGCAGAATAGTGAGCGCAGCTCTGGAGTATAATACAGGATAAGTAATGTAATGTATGTACACAGTGACTGCACCAGCAGAATAGTGAGCACAGCTCTGGAGTATAATACAGGATAAGTAATGTAATGTATGTACACAGTGACTGTACCAGCAGAATAGTGAGTGCAGCTCTGGAGTATAATAGAGAAAGTTGAAGATTAATAACATTTCAGTGACTCGGATCTTATCTCTACTGGCGTCATTTGGAGGATTCCACAATAAATAAATTAGAGATTATTCAGGGCCAATCATTTATTTGGTAGAGGTTGGACTTGGCATCGTCTCTTCCTCCTCTCTGGTTGAGCTGGTTCTGTCCCACATACTTTACACTGCAGCTTTGCATGTTCTGTATATGAACATGAGCTAAGCTCTGACTGAGATCCTGGACAAGGTTATTGATTCCACAGACGTCTTTAGTTAATCCTCTGCCCCCTCTATGGGGTTATTGTCACCTCCCGGACACTCCCAGTCCTGCGCCCGCCTGGTACAAGGTGAATGTTCGGCTCTGATGGGAGTTTCTTAAATGGAAAATGAGAAGAGGTTTATGACTAAGGGAGACAAGTCCAGTCCTTATCTGCGGCGTTCGATAGAGGATGGGAAGTCGCCTGTAAATACTCCGTATAAAAGGGTTTTTGCAGTAGTCAGGGAGTCGGTGTGCGGGGGAGCAGCGGCCGCCACCACAGAGACTTTACCTCTCAGGAAAGCCTATATTATTGTGAATGACACCTGTAGTGGCAATGGCGCAGTACCAGTCATATATAATAGAATAGATAGATAGGGGTTGTCTAATGTTATGCTATTAGCTCATAAATAGTCTCTCGCTCCGGAGGACCTGGCATGGCCATATATTATGTGCACAGCCATTGATTTTAATAAGAACTGTGTAATTCTTCCTTTCTCCTGTGGGGGGCGCTGCAGGGAAGTTGAACAGTTGCTGCTGGGTACCAGTATTGAGCAGAGATGATCACTGGGGTCCATCTTCACATAAAGGGGTGTTTAATGACGTTGTGGCCGGAGTTATATGCTCTGCATTTACATCCATTGTTCTGCGGGGACTTCTGGCTCATGTGTATGGCGCATACTAGGCAACTTTCCCGAAATGTGCAGGACGTCGCTTTCTGGAAGGCTTGCAGTAAAAAAAATGAAAATGCAAAAACCAAAAGTGTCTGTCGATAAGGGGTTAAACTCCTTTCCTCCCCATAGAATGGAAGGTTCTGTATTTTTCTAATTCTCACTATATTCGGGATCTCGGTCACTAAGTGAATAGAACCTTAGACGGAAAACCTGCAAAGGCCGCACGTAGCGAGCCGCAGCCAAAAAACACTGCGGAAGTGTTTTTCACGGAAGGTTGTGCGGACTTTCTGCCCTATTATACCTATAGGGGACACCGTTATTGTCTATAGGTATAACTGACAGGCTGTAATATACAATAACACAAGCATTGCCGCTGCGATGTGTGGATGGGATTAGTCCGAGTCCCGTCCACTCTGCAGGTAACATAAACCGCTGCGTTCTCACAACACGGGGCCCGGCCTCAGCGCTGACAATTTGTTACAATTGTATCCACTCTAGACAATACTCTGTGAAGAGAAATATCTCTCTTGAGACGGTTTTTTGCTACAATGTATCAATGCAGGTAAAATGTATCAGCCTGGAATCAGTTATTACACAGAGGATTGTCCAGACCTGATGTCATTGTAACAAACACTCAGAAATATTAAGTCTGAACAGGTTTTCAGTCTTTGATGTTTTAGTTTTGGACAGGTGGTGTTATCTGGGATAGACCTGGGTGGTGATATATGGGTGACCCCATATTTTGGCTCCTCCCAGTGTATATTTCATAGTTCAGGGGATAGTTACAGGGGTCATGCAGGACACATACCCCAGGGGTAGGGTAGCCCCAACTAGCCACTGTGCTGTGGTTGGGGTATTTAGGCAGCGGGCTAGGGCAGATGGGGCGCTACACAGTAACATGACCAGAGTTCCCAGTACATCCCCACTCCCGTCATTATGGAGATGTCATGTGACGTTGGATCGTGCGGGCGCCTAGTAAACCATTAGAAGAGCCCTCGGACTGTGACCTCGACTATCTCACAAGATATAGGGAGGAGATATGTAACAATGAGGTCAGAACCTTCACTCCTAATATCAAATCGTTGCCTTTCAGGAGCCTGGGAAAGCTGGGTGATGTACATTAATAGCTGTGGCTGATAGTCGGGGTTCAGGAGCTGGGGTTTGTCACTCTATGTCTGACATGCTGTGTATCTGGGGGTAGGGGGGAGAGTCAGGCGCTGCTCTGTCCTCTGTGCTTTAAACTGCAGCTCTGTTATTCACATTGGCTCCTGGATATGGAGAGAAGGACGGATAATACGGACGCTGCTGAGGGAAACCCCAATAACTGATGGTGGCTGGACTGCAGAAGATGTCGGAAGCAGCGACACCGGGACGGGCTCTTGTGCGTTTTCTTCCTCCTGGCACCAAACCTCATACGACAAGATAAAACAATGCCGAGCCCAGTCATAAAAGAGAGGACAAGCGATGCCGAGCTGCCAAACATTAACCACCAAGCATCCTATTACCCCCGCCATTTATGAGCCTCTTATCTGTCACTTCTCCCATTTGCTCACTAACCTATGGACTCAAAAATTTGCAAATAGGGCGACAGTCGTGGATGTGAATCCTCCGCCGCAGACCCAGCGCCAACAACATGGCCGCACGTTTCTATTGTGTTACAATGTGGCGCCTCTTTCCAGTTCTCTGCTTGCCGTCAGTAAACAGGAATCTTCTTGTATATCCCTGTACAAACCTGATAGGTCTCAGCTGAGGGTCTGTTTCAGTTGCATCCAGTGTAGACAATTCTCTGCAGACTGACACATTGTAACGAACCCTCAGAGAGATGTGATGTACTTACCTTGTAGATTGTCTAGGTCAGATACGAGGCCTCAGGTATAAACAAGAACATTTGATAGTCTATATACTACACGAGGGCCTACAGGAGTATACAGCATCAGGATAGAACCTGTACACCTGCTGGTGGCAGCCGCTGCTGTATACTGCTTCCCCTTTATAGAACAGAAGCCCCCCCCCTCTCTTATATACAGTAGTCCTCACTACATAGTCTCTTATATACAGTAGTCACCATTATATATATATACTAGATTCTTATATACAGTAGTTACCTATATATACACACACACTATATAGTCTCTTATATACAGTAGTCCTCACTATATAGTCTCTTATATACAGTAGTCCTCACTATATAGTCTCTTATATACAGTAGTCCTCACTACATAGTCTCTTATATACAGTAGTCCTCACTATATAGTCTCTTATATACAGTAGTCCTCACTATATAGTCTCTTATATACAGTAGTCACCATTATATATATATATACTAGATTCTTATATACAGTAGTTACCTATATATACACACACACTATATAGTCTCTTATATACAGTAGTCCTCACTATATAGTCTCTTATACACAGTAGTCCTCACTATATATATATACTAGTTTCTTATATACAGTAGTTACCTTTATATACACACTATATAGTCTCTTATATACAGTCGTCCTCTTTCTGTCCATTAGTTCTCACCTTTTTCGGCTCTCGCTCATTCCCGATCACTTGGCGTCTCCGATGTGAGTTTCGCAGCTCGTCCTCCTCGTCCCGCTGTCAGTTCCACCCCAGTGAGCAGCGCAATTCATCGTCTCTAATGAGGGAAATTAGGACAATTAATAGGAACGCAGACAAAAATCTCTTCATAACCGCAGATAATGAGCGTTACCTCCGAGGTCGCCCCAGCCAACTGGGCACCGAGCCAGAACCGAGACACCCAAGGGGGCAACGGGCCAAAATAACTGTGTCAGTAGGATTACTGCTCTGAAGGCCGGGACTGAGGATATCCTATAGAACCACAAGAACAAAAGTGCAACATTGTAACCGCTTAGGAGGAGGAGGAGGGGCGCCCTCTGCAGGTGGAGGGAAATGACTGGGAAGGGATAGGTCATGTTTTTTTGTGTTTTAAGCCTGGGGTAAGCTATATATTGGGCTTCTCCCTCTGACCGGTGGGCGGCCCATAGGAAGAGGGTTTGAGTTATTGGGCTTTTTCATGATGTGTCGTCTTAACCCCTCACAAGGATAGAGCTAGAGGGGTGCAGGGGTAGCAGTCACACCCGGGCCCTGGTGTCTGGGGGCCCCTCTGACACATATTAGGTGGGGGCCCCTTATGCATTTGGGTCTAAGGTTTGATCCAAGGTCTGGGGCATAAATTACATTTGCTGCAATATTCCCCATAAAACTTTCCTAAAAATTTGCAGGACTTTGTACCAGTAAGTTCCTAGGTTATATTTTTATGCAGGTTTTGGGGCATATTCTGTGCAGAAATCCACATGAAATCTGCCTCCTAAGTACTGCAATCCCATATACATGTATAAGGAATGCTCCGCCTGGTTGTCCGACAGCGCGGTGTAGAGGATGAGCCTCAGAAGATCAACATATCTGACACCTGAGGATTCACTTCGCCCTTTGTAGCCAGATAGCAGAACTAGCTGTAAATTTTGTAGGTTTCTTCCTGGGGAACAGGGAACAGATGAGGCTAAATCACCACCTAGTGGCAGCCTTGGAGTACTGCATGACTGTGGAATATCAGTTCTGTATCAGGTTTTTTACTAAACCCACATCGTAAAATCTATTAATTTGTTTTTTATTTTCTGATTATTCCGTTCTCTGTCCATGATTATGGGGGCGGCCATCTTGTCTGAGCTTCTCCTCTGCTCTGGTAACAGCATTTAGTGATCTGCTTTACAGCACAGTCATGGCCATAGGAAGCAATAGACTAGAGACAACTCATTGAGGTCTATGGTAGAGTTTTCTAGCCACGTTCTGTGCAGGGAAGGGGAGGAGCTAAGCTGTGACATCATCTATTGTCAGTAGTGATGTAATGATGGCTCAGTGGTGTCATCTATAGAGGTGTTATCTTCTATTGTAATCCAGTCTGTGATGTAAATGAGGTGACTGCTGCAATCTACAGAATTGGCAAGTGTCTGTCTATTATTGGGGTTAGTGGTCAGAGTGAAAATTATAGGATATATTCTTCCAAATTCTATAAGACTTGTAAGATTGCTGCAGAGCGCTCCGTCTGTAGTCAGATCTCTTTAGATTCCCAGAAATTTCACGCACCTTTGCAGCTGCCGCCTGACATTGAGTGTTGCTGCCTGGTTTATGGCTAGGGGTAAGTACATACATTCAGGTTTTTTGAAACAATAACTAGATGTAGATCATAAAGACTGAGGACCTACAGTCATGGCCGTAAGTATTGGCACCCCTGAAATTTTTCCAAAGAATTAGTAAATATTTCTCCTCGACAATTATTACAATGACTTGTGTTACAAAACAATTAACAAAAAAAAAAAAATGCCAAAAATAATACAATTTCATGCAAAACTCCAAAAATGAGAAAATATCTGGCACCTTCCACTGAACATTTACTTACACACCCTTTGCAAAAAAAAATAACTGGTGGATCTCTCCCTATGGCCGTCCGCACGCTTCTTCCACCTCCCACCTCCAGTTTTGGCCTCCTCTTCTTTCCCACACTGCTCCAGGTCTCCCATATTTGGGGCGGCGCCTTCTCTTCACCCAACAGCAATTGTAAGATCTTTCCACGGGCGTTCAATGGGATTTAGATTCAGACTCATTGCGGCCACTTCAGGGCTTTGTTTCCTTCCATTGCTGGGGGCTTTATGAAGTTGTTGATGCCCCTGAGCCTGCAGGAGAGCTCGGATGTCTCTGCACTTGGTTGGGGCTGCTCCTCCACCAGCCTGACTATCCTATATTACTCCCTTTCATCAGTCCCCCTCCCTCCCCTCCTTGTATCCTTTGTATCTGGTCTCAGGTGTGACTTTATTATATTGCCCACACCTGTTACTTGCTACAGAGGAGTTTGAATGAGCATCAATGTTTTCCACTACTGGCTTTGCCTTCACAAACCGCACCAAAAACCTCTGAATGTGTCCCCTACAGTTGAGACCATGTGTTTTGGAAAAGCTGGGTTGGTTGTTGCAGATTTTGCTGCATTTTTTGTGCCAACACCAAGATTGGCTTCATAAGGAATGGACAATATAAAGGAAGTTCTTCTACTTCTCCCTTGTGCTAAATCCACTCTTGGTTTTGGCTCAAAAATACAGCAACATCTGCAAAAAAAAAAAAAAAAAAGTAGGTTTTCTGCAATGTGTGACCTCAACCTTAAAGGGGTTTTTCAGGAAATCTTTAATGGCGTCCATGATAATAATTCACAGGGTGTCAACATATCTGTATTTCTACGACAATTAAAGGGGTTATCCAGGATTAGAAAAACATAGCGGCTTTCTACCAGAAACAGCGCCACCCCTATCTACAGATTATGTTTGGTATTGCATCTCAATCCCGTTCACTGTAGATGAGCTGCAATACCACAAGCAACCAACATATAGGTGTGGCGCTGTTTCTGAGAGACATGTTTTTCATATCTGGGACAATCCATTTAAAGGGACAGATTTTCTACAATACTGCTCTCATTTCTATTTGTCAGACAGTGACTTTGGACCGTCCTTATTTATACTCAGAACTAAAAACCACCTTAAAGAGGACTTCTGTTGTCAGGAGGGCGGTCCCTCTCTGTTTGCTCCAGTCTAGGACCGCCCACCTGACAGTATAGAGCCTAATTTTCATATTGGATGCTGAAACTAATAGCACTGATTACTCAGGAATGGTGGGGGCTAGAGAAAGAGAATTCCAACTGTGCTGGAATCAGAGGAGGAGGTGCTATTAAAGGAGGTGGAGTTGGTGAAGGAGGTGAAAGGTCCCCAATCTGAGGGTTGGTTACAATGTATCAATGTGAGAAAGAACAATCAGTCCAGAAGAGAGGGAAAGTGTTGTTGCTGTTTACTATTTGGATACATTGTAACAAACCTTCAGCTGTGTGAACAGGACTGGGTCAGGACAGATTTTTATAAGGTTTCTACAGTTCTTTATGAAATAATAGAGACATCATATACGTGAAATGAATGAGACGCAGACACATCGGGTTCAGGATTTCTCTTTAGTTTTTTTTTTTCTGTTTTCTTGTCATTTGATTATTTTACAGTTTTTTAAAATCACACAAAAAGAAGGCACTTAAAAATGTCTCAGATTTCTCATCAAAGTTGTTAAGAGGATTAGCTCCCGTGTTCTCTCAGAAGACAGATATACAATAAAAATATATAATATCATAAAAAAAATAACTTTCAGGAATCTCGGCCGCCCCTTTAAGGGTTAAGTCCCTCCCCCCAGGTGTTTTCCTGTAGACAGTAACGTCCCGGTGCAGAGGGTCAGGACACGAGCTCTGCAGAGCATCACACCCCTCTATGGCATACACACACATGACAACTTGTTCCCCCGAAGCAGCCAATCAGAGCTCAGCGTTCAAATTCCTCACTGAGATTCTGATTGGTTACATTTTTGTCACACGACACCGTAATATTATATACGCATCTAAGCAAGAAAATCTGCCTTCCTGCCGCCACCACTAGGGGGAACTCAAGAGCTTACTGCATAAGGTGCTATTTAGTTCAATGTGTATACAGTCAGCTGCTGAGCTCCCCCTAGTGGTGGCCTCAGCAAGGCAGAATTATCTAACTATAAAGGGGATTTGGAACTCTGAACACTATAAAGATAGATTGTAGCAATAATTAGGACAGAATTTATGGATCTCTGTGGATAAAATACAACAATATTGCTACTCAAGGGGCCACATTTAAGAGGACCTTTCTCCATCTCTACCAAATCTAACTCTTTGCATCCTTCAATAGACTCTGCTGCAATGGTTCCGCTTGGAATTTTTTCCTCTAGCGCCCACCGATCCTGAGCAATCAGTGCCGTTAGCTTCAGCATCCAATATGCTAATTAGACTCTATACTGTCAGATGGGTGGCCCTAGAAAGCCTAATTTGCATATTGGATACTGAAGCTAACGGCACTGATTGCTCAGGAATGGTGGGGGCTAGAGGAAAAAAAAAAATAACTGTGATGGAATCCATTGAAGGATGCAAAGACTTAGAGTTGGTGGAGACGGAGAAAGGTCCCTTCCATAGTTGCACAGAACCTTGGCCCTATTCACTGCGACTGGTACGGGCCTATTCAGATCATGCCAAGCTCTAGAATACAAAGTGTTTCTGAACCCTTCTGATCAGGAATGAATGTCTACAAGGAAACCCGAGGTGCGGAGCTGGACCTGCTGCCGATCCCGTCCATGTTACTATCGCTCTAATGTCATATATACAGATATACATATTTATAAAGTCAGAAACTAGTTAAAGAAACATAAAAGTTTATATTTAATCGCTGCCCCCTGGTGGTCACACCGCGCAGAGCAATGAGGATTCCTTTTTAATCCTTTCGTTGCCCGCACCGCAGCGGTTCCATTAACAATCCTGCCGTCCGCTGGAGACGCGTTGCAATGAACACTGTACGCTAACGCTCGCCATCCTCGTACTACAATCAACATCGCGTTCTAAGTGAGAAAACGTCCTAAATAGCCCTGCAGTAAAATGTGCAATTCCAATACAGCAAGAGGACCGAGCCACGATCGCTATAGGACTACGACCCTAAAGGGAGAACAGGGGTTATAGCGTCGATAATGGACTCACGCCCCCGAGGTTACAAGAATAAGGCACGGCGACGGGAAGAGATTTAAGGCAAATGGTTACATGTCCGATTCTTTGTGAGCAGTTGAAAAGGCACAATGTTTGCAAGGTGGGGTGCGCTCCGTGTCGGCCCATAGTGAGTGCTCATGATATAAGGAGAACTCCAACAGCGCGGAGCCTATGGGGCCAATGAGATGCCGCACGATGGACTATTGGGAGTCCCGATGCAGGACCAGCCCCATTGCTACAACAAACCAATGGATATCCCAAACTCTCGAGACAAGTGCTCTAGGTTCCACCTCCCGGAGCCTGCACGATCCAATACTATAAGGCACTTAGCATCTGCACAACTCGGACAGTCGGAGGGGACAAGACGCTCAATATTGCAGAGCAGCCTGGTCAACGTTCACATCGAAGGCGACGCATCAAAACTCGCAAAGCTCCCCAAACCCCAAGCCCATGTCGAAGCAGAGCAGCGAACACTACGAAGCCCAGATCTTCTCGACTTCTTCAAGCCATAATGGAAACTTCTGAACGTTCCGATAAACCTCTGTGGTTCTATGGTCCCGAAAATGTCCTTATGTTACAGCTTCAAGAACAAAAAAAAATAATCAAAATTTTTTAAAAAAAATTTGAAAACTAAAGAGTAAAATCTGCACAATTATTCTTGATTATGTGTCACCCGCGACCACGGACTCGGCGGCGCCCCCTACCCGGTCAGTAATACCGTAACTGTTCATAGTGTATATTGTGACATTCAAGTGATATGGCCATGAGCCGAGCTGATATCAGGGGCTGGGAGGGCCGGAAAAAAAAAAAAATGCACATTTTCACCTACTAGATACAACTTTTTGGAAAAAAAATAAATTGACAGCTCCCCGCCGCTGGCACCAGTTCAATCCCAAACATGACCAGCACATAGGGAGGCGACCCAGTGTGTAATCTGTAGCACGTGACCCATGCACCTTCCCAAAAAATTTCACCCACAATGCACAAAAAAAATTAAAAAAAATAATAAAAATCAAAAACATCAATTCTACACAATGGCAGGCGTCTGAAAAACCACAACAAACTAACTTGTGAATCATTAATACTTGTCCTTGCGCCCCCTATGGGTTGCCGGCCCTCGGCACAGCAGTTTATATTCCCCTCCCTGTGAAAGAAAAAGCAAAAAACAAAATACCGATCTCTGGGAATTAAAGACCATAAAATTTTTGAAAAATACTTGAAATATTGTTGAAAATTTCTGGTAAAAAAAAAAAAAAAAAAAACTCCTAAGATTTTTTTGGGGTTTCTAAAGTCTCTTTTTTTTTTGCAAATTTAAAATTGGAAAACTTCAAAAACATTCGTCCAAAATACTTTGGGTTTTGGTATGAAAATCAGCAAAAAAAAACAGGAGCCTCAAATCCCGTGAACACCGAGGCTTTGATGTATCAGGTGCTGAATCGCTCCGCCCCCTAGCAGCGATCGTAGAGGCCACGCCCACTCTCCTGTTCTTCGACAGTCCAGCACAGGTGTGAGCGCACGCAGCGAGATAAGCCCCGCCCCCGGGCGGTCACTAGCTGGCAGTCCTGCGCTGCTTTAGAACGCTGTACACGTCCTCCACCCGGCTCAGCTTCTCAAAGAAGGGAATAAGGTCCAGCAGCTCCGTGTCGCTCATGTCATCAAACCAGGACACTACGGGCACCTGCGGGGGACAAAACTGTGAATTACTTACCCACAAAATGTGATACGGAAACGGACGCAAATTCTATTGTTATATTAGCTCAAATAACATAAAAAGTTAAAAAGTTCACTATTGACTATGGGATTATTTCAGCAGTAGCCACCGGGGCTGAATAGGGGATGGGATCGGCGAGCAGAGGCCGGAACTACCTGGAATCATCCAATAGGTGTCGCCCTATTATGCCACTGTAAAGGGGGCAATACACAGCATGGCCTGTCCTAAGGATAGGCCATTAATATCCTGACCCCAGGAAACCTGTTGACCCTATGCAGCCTAATATGACATTGTCCATCCCGACCTTCTTAAAGTGACAGGCGCTCTCTACGAGGGGTTCTATAGGGTCAGCACTGAGGATACAATGTAGAGATTTCTCACCGCATTATCCGGATGGAAGATGTAAGAAGCCGGGGAATTGTCGATGATAACCAATTTATTCAGGTCGCGGCCCAGTCTGCTCAGGTCCTTGACATAGTTACCCCTATGGAAGGCACAAGATTCCCGGAAGAGGCGGGCTCGAAACGCTCCCCATTTATCCAGCAGATCTGCAACCGGGTCAGCATACTGCAAAAAAGATGGAGGGTGAAAGGGGCGGAACAAATCACAGGAATTATTACAAGGCTCAGACTACCAGACCCAAAATCCAAGACGCAGAAGCCACAGGGCGCAAGAAGGTACTCAAACCCTAATGCTCACCTTTGCGAGGCTGGCGGTGAATAGAACGCACTCAAACATCTCCCCCATTCGCCTCAAAAACTCGTCTACATGAGGCCTCTTCAACACGTAAACCTGGAGAAGAGAGGTCAGACATTAAGGAGAACCAGGAGCCAAGATCCATAGGAGTAATGTATGTACACAGTGACTGCACCAGCAGAATAGTGAGCGCAGCTCTGGGGTATAATACAGGATAAGTAATGTAATGTATGTACACAGTGACTGTACCAGCAGAATAGTGAGCGCAGCTCTGGAGTATAATACAGGATAAGTAATGTAATGTATGTACACAGTGACTGTACCAGCAGAATAGTGAGCGCAGCTCTGGAGTATAATACAGGATAAGTAATGTAATGTATGTACACAGTGACTGTACCAGCAGAATAGTGAGCGCAGCTCTGGAGTATAATACAGGATAAGTAATGTAATGTATGTACATAGTGACTGCACCAGCAGAATAGTGAGCGCAGCTCTGGAGTATAATACAGGATAAGTAATGTATGTACACAGTGACTGCACCAGCAGAATAGTGAGTGCAGCTCTGGAGTATAATACAGGATAAGTAATGTAATGTATGTACACAGTGACTGTACCAGCAGAATAGTGAGCGCAGCTCTGGAGTATAATACAGGATAAGTAATGTAATGTATGTACACAGTGACTGTACCAGCAGAATAGTGAGCGCAGCTCTGAGGTCTATTACATAATCTCTTCAAAATCTTGTCGTTTGTGGACGGCGCTGACCACAAGTAATCAAGAATAAGCTGAAAGACGATAGCACAGCCTATCCTGGATTACTTGAAGCTAGCGGCAGCCCTGGAAGGCGAGTCGGACGTCTGGAAATTCTCCCTGAAGCTTTACAATCACTTGGTTATTAGTAGAAGGAGGGAAGATCCGCGGGAGATGATTTACCTGATGAACCGTTCCATCAATCTCAACAGGAATGATAAAGTCGGCGTTATTGACCGGCTGCAAACAAAAGAAAGAACAACTTAGAGTTGTCTGGGATTAGACATGACGGCTTACCTTCAGGAACAGCACCACATCTATCCATAGGCGGTGCCTGGTATTGCAGCTCGGCTTTACTGACTACAGTAGAATTCAGCTGCAATTCCAGCACAACTCTCGGATAAAATCACTGCTGTTCCTGAAACCCAACAAGATTTACCTTGAATGAACTATGAACTAAGGTCTCGTCCAGGTCGATGACCACACAGATCTTGCCCGTGTCCTGCGGCTTCACCTCCGGCAGAAGATACTTAGTCGCCTGAGAAGTCAAAAACAAAATTTAGTTAACCCCTGAATGGGTCTAGGTTTTACAGCAACTGTCTGAGGATGTGGATAATTTTCAAAGGTTAGTTCTCAATCATATGAATAGCGCCCCCAATGGCCAATGGGTAACCGTGGGGATTATAGGTCAAGAGTCAAAATCTATAAATCTCTTTACCCTTTGCTATCAAAAAACATCACTGACATATTTCCGGAACTGCTCCCACCATTTCCATTAGGTGGTGCTACAGGAATATGAAATGGAGACGTCTCATTAATTAGAAGTTACAGAAACCTCTGAGGTCTAAAAAAGGTAATTAGTGCTCTAACGAGGATTTCATTACCACTGCCCACATGTACAGATTCTACAACCACAGACACAAGCCAAGATGTCTGAGGAGGAACCGTAAGAAAGGAGCGAAATAAAGAAAAATATCAAAGACACCTCCCCCAATATCACAGGGGTCAGAAGTCATAAGACAGACATGAGGGACCGTGCATGCGGGTAATGGGGAGAGTGACATAGAGAATTAATGTAAAGGAATCCTAATATATCTGCATTACATTACTTATCCTGTATTATACTCCAGAGCTGCGCTCACTATTCTGCTGGTACAGTCACTGTGCACATACATTACATTACTTATCCTGTATTATACCCCAGAGCTGCGCTCACTATTCTGCTGGTACAGTCACTGTGTACATACATTACATTACTTATCCTGTATTATACTCCAGAGCTGCACTCACTATTCTGCTGGTGCAGTCACTGTGTACATACATTACATTACTTATCCTGTATTATACTCCAGAGCTGCACTCACTATTCTGCTGCTGCAGTCGCTGTGTACATACATTACATTACTTATCCTGTATTATACTCCAGAGCTGCGCTCACTATTCTGCTGGTGCAGTCACTGTGTACATACATTACATTACTTATCCTGTATTATACTCCAGAGCTGCGCTCACTATTCTGCTGGTGCAGTCACTGTGTACATACATTACATTACTTATCCTGTATTATACTCCAGAGCTGCGCTCACTATTCTGCTGGTGCAGTCACTGTGTACATACATTACATTACTTATCCTGTATTATACTCCAGAGCTGCGCTCACTATTCTGCTGGTACAGTCACTGTGTACATACATTACATTACTTATCCTGTATTATACTCCAGAGCTGCACTCACTATTCTGCTGGTAAAGTCACTGTGTACATACATTACATTACTTATCCTGTATTATACTCCAGAGCTGCACTCACTATTCTGCTGGTGCAGTCACTGTGTACATACATTACATTACTTATCCTGTATTATACCCCAGAGCTGCGCTCACTATTCTGCTGGTACAGTCACTGTGTACATACATTACATTACTTATCCTGTATTATACTCCAGAGCTGCGCTCACTATTCTGCTGGTGCAGTCACTGTGTACATACATTACATTACTTATCCTGTATTATACTCCAGAGCTGCGCTCACTATTCTGCTGGTACAGTCACTGTGTACATACATTACATTACTAATCCTGTATTATACTCCAGAGCTGCGCTCACTATTCTGCTGGTACAGTCACTGTGTACATACATTACATTACTAATCCTGTATTATACTCCAGAGCTGCGCTCACTATTCTGCTGGTGCAGTCACTGTGTACATACATTACATTACTTATCCTGTATTATACTCCAGAGCTGCGCTCACTATTCTGCTGGTACAGTCACTGTGTGCATACATTACATTACTTATCCTGTATTATACTCCAGAGCTGCGCTCACTATTCTGCTGGTGCAGTCACTGTGTACATACATTACATTACTTATCCTGTATTATACTCCAGAGCTGCGCTCACTATTCTGCTGGTGCAGTCACTGTGTACATACATTACATTACTTATCCTGTATTATACTCCAGAGCTGCGCTCACTATTCTGCTGGTACAGTCACTGTGTACATACATTACATTACTTATCCTGTATTATACTCCAGAGCTGCGCTCACTATTCTGCTGGTGCAGTCACTGTGTACATACATTACATTACTTATCCTGTATTATACTCCAGAGCTGCGCTCACTATTCTGCTGGTACAGTCACTGTGTACATACATTACATTACTTATCCTGTATTATACTCCAGAGCTGAGCTCACTATTCTGCTGGTACAGTCACTGTGTACATACATTACATTACTTATCCTGTATTATACTCCAGAGCTGCACTCACTATTCTGCTGGTGCAGTCACTGTGTACATACATTACATTACTTATCCTGTATTATACAGAGCTGCGCTCACTATTCTGCTGGTACAGTCACTGTGTACATACATTACATTATATACTTCCTATATTACACTCTATATATACTGTACAATAGTAGTCACATGACCCCGTGCTCACCTTGGGGACCGATCCATTCTCTTCTGTCAGGAGGGGGGCATTGTTATTGACAGGAAGGGGCTCGGCATCCTCCTGGCATAGGCAGCAGAAAAGGGAGTGGAAGATGCTCCGACTCCGAGGCTTCTTGGAGGATGAGGGGCTGTGAACACCTGAGGATAAAGAGGAGGGAAGACGGGATAAGAATCCAACAGGGGGCGCTGCTTCTATATCCTGATTATTGAGACATTATTAACCCCGTCCTCTCCTCTGACTTCTGATCCATCATGGAGGTGCTAGGGTCAGTGGATGTGACAGCGGCCGGACCAGGACGGGATTATCGAGCTCTTAAGAGATCAGCGCGGATCATCGCACCTTAATCTGAGCGCGGTTAACAAGATTTAATACAACAGGAGGCGACAGACAGATGTCAGAGAAGTGATCAGCTGAGGAAACCGGGGATCCACTCCATGTATCTAAGGCTCACACGTGTGATACTGTACAGTGAGCTTATGTATCTAAGCCTACAATGTGTGATATTGTATCTGAATTCATGTATCCAAACCCGTCATACTTGAAACAGTTTACCTGGTCAGTGTATCTAAGCCTATGATGTATGATACTGTATACTGAGCTTGTATCTAATCCTATGATATGTGATACTGTATTTGGAGTTGACGTATCTAAGCCCGTCATGTGCCATACTGTATGCTGAGCTTGTATCTAATCCTATGATGTGCAATAGGGTCTTATGAGCTGCTGTATCTAATCCCATTCTGTTTGATCGGATCACACCAATAGCCGTCTTCTCATTGGTCACATGACCTAGTACTACGACCCTCATTCTCCCTGCTCAGGACTCATCGATAATTTAGCGTACGGTGTCTATCATCAGATTTCTTGCGCTGGCGGTTTTTAAGGTCGCGGAGTTCATTGGTGCGCTAAGGATCAGAAGTATGTGACCCCTCCCAGGAATGTCATTGCAACACCGGTTAATGCTTAACGTGCTGGTTTAACCCCTTCGCTGCCATCATCACACTATAGGGCCCTGGCGATGGTCCAGCGACCTGGAGACAAAGGACACGAGACCAGTGAGGCGGGGGGTAGTACGGAGGTGGTCGTGTCACCTGAACACAGCAGTGATAGGGTTACCACCGCTCCAGTAATTTGGGGTGCACACCGACCGGCAGCCCCCGGGCATCTGACTGTGCTCTATATGATCAGGGTACATGGCGGAGGAGGAGTCAGCGACAGGAAGTCAGACACAACAACAGGAAGGAGACGATCGGAGCGATCACAAGGGGAAGAGAAGACCCCAAGGCTGGTGTAAGACTACAACTCCCATGATGCTTTGCTGGCCTGCAAAAGCAAAACATCAACATCCTGTATGTGACTGTAAAGCAACCGCACATTGCAGCAGCTCCCCCCGCTCCACCGATATCAGCAAGTCCATAAGTGACACAAAGTTCAGAAACCTCCGCTGCTCCTATCGTCAGCCCCTATATCCCGTATCTCCAGTGCGGAGACCCTCCATATACGAGACCACTCCTCTGATTGTGCTGTTTAGGGCACTGGCCCTTTAAGAGGGAAGTTATTCTAGAATTGTGGCGTCTGATCTTCATGTATAACACCTAGGTGGTGGCGGCGACTGCTCGGCCTCTGCGGCGACCCCCTGCCAGTCATCCACTGACTACAAAGTATGGCGAGGACGCCCCAATGTTTTTCCTCTATCCGTCGTCCTTTATCCACTTTTAGCGCCAAGCCTTCGCTCCCACCATGCTTTGCTGCTGAGACAGGCACTGCGGCCCCCACCCCCATCCTCCGCTGTCCCTCAGCCATATCCGGCCTTTGCTGCCCTGCCAGAATACACAGAGAGAGGAAGACCCTGGAGCCGAGAATATTAAACAGCTCTACTAGCTGGCCACACTGGGACACCGGGGGTTAAATCCGCAGCTCGGACAGGATATACAGTATATAGCGGGGCGGAGGATACAGTGTATTGTACTGATACTGAGATACAGGTACTCCAGTCACATCCAGAGCTGCATTCAAAACTGTCCTGACACCTGACACGCAGTGTGTGTGGGAACCAAGAGAAATCTCGCTGCAGCTTGGGAAGTGAGTGGAGTAGAACACAGAATATACCAGATAAATAAAGCCGCGTGTGCAGAAGTACAGAATCGTATTCACACTGCCTGAAGTCACAAAGCGAATTTTTGGGATTTTTACAAACTCTCTAGAAATAGCGACAGTAAATATACAGTACAAGAAAAGAAAGAGGGAGGGGCCTCAATAAGAGGGAGGGGCCTGGAGGAGGACAAGGAGCGCAGGTCACACCTTACAGGAGAATTTGATCCAGAACAATAAAGCAAACGAGGAAGTGACAGCGAGAAACAGCAAGGGTTAATAATTAATAGAGTAAGTGAAAGTGCAAACAACACGCAACATAGTCAGCGACTAATATACAATAGTGGACAGATACAATGTATCAAGTGTCTCATTATCCTGTACCCCAAGTATCAGCCTGTCATTATCCTGTACCCCAAGTATCAGCCTGTCATTATCCTGTACCCCAAGTGTCAGCCTGTCATTATCCTGTACCCCGAGTATCAGCCTGTCATTATCCTGTACCCCAAGTATCAGCCTGTCATTATCCTGTACCCCAAGTATCAGCCTGTCATTATCCTGTACCCCAAGTATCAGCCTGTCATTATCCCGTACCCCAAGTATCAGCCTGTCATTATCCTGTACCCCAAGTATCAGCCTGTCATTATCCTTTACCCCAAGTATCAGCCTGCCATTATCCTGTACCCCAAGTATCAGCCTGTCATTATCCTGTACCCCAAGTATCAGCCTGTCATTATCCTGTACCCCAAGTATCAGCCTGTCATTATCCCGTACCCCAAGTATCAGCCTGTCATTATCCTGTACCCCAAGTATCAGCCTGTCATTATCCTGTACCCCGAGTATCAGCCTGTCATTATCCCGTACCCCAAGTATCAGCCTGTCATTATCCTGTACCCCAAGTATCAGCCTGTCATTATCCTGTACCTCAAGTATCAGCCTGTCATTATCCCGTACCCCAAGTATCAGCCTGTCATTATCCTGTACCCCAAGTATCAGCCTGTCATTATCCTGTACCCCAAGTATCAGCCTGTCATTATCCTGTACCCCAAGTATCAGCCTGTCATTATCCTGTACCCCTATATCCACACATTGCCGGTTTCTCCTCCCCTTTACACCCACTGTGATATATGATGGGTCAGATTTGGGGGTCACCTCATTTATTGCTGGTCTTGACATTTGTACATATCACACCAAGCAGGTCTATGAAGTCTGATATGAATGTGGAATAGTGACAGCTCCACCCATTTGGCTAACAGGGCTGAACGGGCTTTGAAGTGTCTGGGAAAGCTGGGTGACTGCCCCTGCCCCCTATTACAAGGCTGTCATGGGACACACATGCCGTTCAGGACCCTAGGAAAGTTAAGGCACAGAAGTATCAGCGAGTTTCCCTTCACATCATTTATCTAGTTTACCGTATGCATCAATATGTTAAACCCTAGTAGTCAGGGCGGCCATTCAGGAGCTTGGGAAAGCTGTAGCTGCCCCATCTAGATGAATATTTTTGAGTAGTAAAAGTGAAAGCTCAGTGAGAGGGAGAACGTCACAGCTCCCACAGGGGTCACCCAGCTTTCCCAGACTACTGAATGGATTAAACGCCCAGTTGTTCATGTCCAGTGTTGCTTCCTAAGTATGCAGAGTCCATTCAGGAGTCTAGGAAAGTAGAATGAGGAAGAAAGAGTAGCCATATTGGCTGTCACCCAGAATCATCTCCATTATTGAAGTGTTATAACACGTTATACCAGAATAGTATCCAGATCTGTAGGTAAGTTTGTGCCCCCCAGGGGTAGTGGAGGGGACGCGAGTGACAGAACGTGTGGGAACCTCTCAGAGCGCGGGGAAAAGGCGCCTCTCGTGCACCTCGCACCTCCCTGCGTGGGCAGTAACAATGTCAACTCCAGCCACACCCGCACACCCTGCCAGGACATAGCGAGAGTACAGCGCCGCAGGGCCACGACGCCAGATGGCTCATCAGTTACTGGGAAAGCTGGGTGATACAGAAGAGTCAGCACTGATCTACCTACCAAATGTCCTGAACAGCAAACCTCTGCATAACTAGAAAGGTTTAACATTCAGGACTCCGGGACAGCTGGGTGACCCCCCCCCCCCCCCCCATGAGAGCCATAACTTTACCCAACATAATAAAAAGTAATAAGTCCTATTCCACTATTCACACAGCTTTCCCAGAGTCCTGACTTTCATGTATATCTATATCGGTGCCTTGATAGATACTATATATTCAGGACTCAGGAAAAGCTGGGTGACCACCCCCATGAAAGTCAATACTGTTCCCCCACAGAAAGTCACCCAGCTTTTTCAGAAACAGAAGACTTCTACAAATTCTACTCATTGGTTCACACAGCTTTTCCAGAGCCCTGCAGACAGCTTTGCCTAGAGAGATCTCTACATCAGTGCCTTGGTAGATTTTACATTCAAGACTCTGGGAAAGCTGAGTGACGACCTCTACCAGAGCCAAAACAGTGTCCATATTGGTTTCTCTAGATAGGGACATTCCATGACCCAGCTTTCTCAAAACCCAGACAAAAGGATTTTTAAAAATTATTTTCAAGGATTCACACAGCTTTCCCAGAGTCCTGAAGTGAAATCTGACTAGAGATCCCTAGTCTTAGTAGATACTATATTCAGGACTCTGGGAAAGCTGGATGATGAGCCCTGTGGAAGATAAGGCATAGGCAATAGACGGCTACCAAGCTTTTCCTTCTGGGCAAGCCAATAAGGACACAACTACAGCTCCCACTCAGCTTTCCCAGGCTTCTGAATGGCAAACCTTCTGTTTTAACCTCCGCCACAAGCACATGACAATTTTTTATGTTACCGCCCCTTTAAAATACACCGTCTGCAGCCTCAGCACATGTCAAAAAAGCGATTTACTCATCGCCCTCGTGTCCACGCTCGGCCGCCGCCGCTGTTTATAAAAACTTCATTTTCCAGCAAAGCTCTGGATCAAATAAAACCAACAGATACGAGAAGCAAGAGGGGGAGGGGCGACCGCGGCGAATGTTCAGACATCATGGACGAGAAGCGAAAGGCTCAGAATAGTCAGAACAATAAAAACGGATAAAAACCGCAGCAGAGAATCCACCAAATCCTTCTCACAGCTGAAGATCTGTTACAGTGTATCCAGTCAGGATAATCCAATGTCAGCAATCAGACAAAAACCGGAGGGAGGAAAGTCCAATGGACACCGGACGCCAGGGTCGCACCAATTGCTTGGGGACCCGAAGAAATGAAACTCAATCAACTTCAAAATTGGTTACCTGTGGACCCCATAGACTAGAATAGGACTGCGAGTACTGCGGCTTGTAGGACCTCTCTCTCCGTATTTACAAGAGGATTCAGGGGGCGGAATAACCGAATGGTCACCAAACGCAAGTGTGACAGAAACCTAAGAGACCCCAATACAGTCACTGGGGCCGCCGAGCGCCATGTGTGACCGCCATTATAGTGGTCCGGCCCTCTGTTCTTAGGGGTTCTTGTATTCTTGTACATAGGAGCAGTATTATAGTAGTTATATTCTTGTATATAGGAGTAGTATTATAGTAGTTATATTCTTGTACATAGGAGTAGTATTATAGTAGTTATATTCTTGTACATAGGAGTAGTATTATAGTAGTTATATTCTTGTATATAGGAGTAGTATTATAGTAGTTATATTCTTGTACATAGGAGCAGTATTATAGTAGTTATATTCTTGTACATAGGAGCAGTATTATAGTAGTTATATTCTTGTACATAGGAGGTAGTATTATAGTAGTTATATTCTTGTACATAGGAGTAGTATTATAGTAGTTATATTCTTGTACATAGGAGTAGTATTATAGTAG
Organism: Leptodactylus fuscus; assembly: GCF_031893055.1. Lineage (NCBI taxonomy): Eukaryota > Metazoa > Chordata > Amphibia > Anura > Leptodactylidae > Leptodactylus > Leptodactylus fuscus. Next base: position 89,890,549 of record NC_134272.1, read on the forward strand.
TTATATTCTTGTACATAGGAGGTAGTATTATAGTAGTTATATTCTTGTACATAGGAGTAGTATTATAGTAGTTATATTCTTGTACATAGGAGCAGTATTATAGTAGATATATTCTTGTACATAGGAGTAGTATTATAGTAGATATATTCTTGTACATAGGAGTAGTATTATAGTAGATATATTCTTGTACATAGGAGTAGTATTATAGTAGTTATATTCTTGTACATAGGAGTAGTATTATAGTAGTTATATTCTTGTACATAGGAGCAGTATTATAGTAGTTATATTCTTGTACATAGGAGCAGTATTATAGTAGATATATTCTTGTACATAGGAGGTAGTATTATAGTAGTTATATTCTTGTACATAGGAGTAGTATTATAGTAGTTATATTCTTGTACATAGGAGCAGTATTATAGTAGTTATATTCTTGTACATAGGAGGTAGTATTATAGTAGTTATATTCTTGTACATAGGAGTAGTATTATAGTAGTTATATTCTTGTACATAGGAGGTAGTATTATAGTAGTTATATTCTTGTACATAGGAGGTAGTATTATAGTAGTTATATTCTTGTACATAGGAGTAGTATTATAGTAGTTATATTCTTATACATAGGAGTAGTATTATAGTAGTTATATTCTTGTACATAGGAGCAGTATTATAGTAGTTATATTCTTGTACATAGGAGCAGTATTATAGTAGTTATATTCTTGTACATAGGAGTAGTATTATAGTAGTTATATTCTTGTACATAGGAGGTAGTATTATAGTAGTTATATCCTTGTACATAGGAGCAGTATTATAGTAGTTATATTCTTGTACATAGGAGTAGTATTATAGTAGATATATTCTTGTACATAGGAGGTAGTATTATAGTAGTTATATTCTTGTACATAGGGGTAGTATTATAGTAGTTATATTCTTGTACATAGGAGTAGTATTATAGTAGTTATATTCTTGTACATAGGAGTAGTATTATAGTAGTTATATTCTTGTACATAGGAGCAGTATTATAGTAGTTATATTCTTGTACATAGGAGGTAGTATTATAGTAGTTATATTCTTGTACATAGGAGATAGTATTATAGTAGTTATATTCTTGTACATAGGAGGTAGTATTATAGTAGTTATATTCTTGTACATAGGAGGTAGTATTATAGTAGTTATATTCTTGTACATAGGAGATAGTATTATAGTAGTTATATTCTTGTACATAGGAGCAGTATTATAGTAGTTATATTCTTGTACATAGAAGTAGTATTATAGTAGTTATATTCTTGTACATAGGAGGTAGTATTATAGTAGTTATATTCTTGTACATAGGAGCAGTATTATAGTAGTTATATTCTTGTACATAGGAGTAGTATTATAGTAGTTATATTCTTGTACATAGGAGGTAGTATTATAGTAGTTATATTCTTGTACATAGGAGATAGTATTATAGTAGTTATATTCTTGTACATAGGAGGTAGTATTATAGTAGTTATATTCTTGTACATAGGAGTAGTATTATAGTAGTTATATTCTTGTACATAGGAGTAGTATTATAGTAGTTATATTCTTGTACATAGGAGCAGTATTATAGTAGTTATATTCTTGTACATAGGGGGCAGTATTATATTGACAAGCACTTGTGATGAGCTCTGAGCACTTGTCACTGTCTTCTCCTCGCTCCTTAGGCCTCCTATTCTTCCTGTTGGTTACATTCTCCATGATGGTTGTGCCAGTGATAGTAGTTGCATCATGTTAGTCGCTGACAGTTGGTAACCGCAGTGATTTTTCCTTTCACAGATAAGATTTGGTGGTTTCTGCACATCCTGATATGAAGATGTTGGACAGAATTATAGGAAGTTTAAGTGTAACGACTGCTGAGCAGGACAGACCATACAGCGGGCGCCATGTTCCCATAGACAAGGAGCTGTCCGGCCTGACCACTGAAGGGTTAACCTATTATATAGCATTTCAGGCTACTTGACATATATACGTCTCAGAGCCCTATAGTTGGCTATAACTGGGACCCGGTACAAATACAGAAGCATGTAGGGTCACCCAGGATTTATTATAGGAATGTACAACAAGCAGGAAACATAATATATTCTATCCATTATTTCCTGATGTTTGGCAGTGATGACATCACGTAGATCAGTCACGTGACTGCTGCGGCCAATGACTAGACGTGTGACGTACATACTAGTGTTACCGATTATAAATCCTTGACAACCCCTTTAATAATTCACATGTTCAGGAAGAGGTGACGGGGACGGAGGCCACAAAGCCCGATAAGCCATATGGGTGCAGGAAAGGCTGGACGTCCATTATTCATGTGCCTTATAATCCACTTACACCTGTAGAGGCGGCTTAAAGGGAAAGAACAGGATTCACTCTATATGGGGAAGAGGAACAAGCCCACAGAAAGAGGGCAGCAGCAACTCCGCACGCGAGGCCGAGGGTCCATTAATCAAGGATGGCACGAGAATGGAGTCAATACTGCAGAGATGTCTTCAAAGTCAGGCCAATGGGGGCAGGAGGAGCGCTGGCCGCCGGAGCGTCGCCTTAAAGGGCATCAATAAAAACCTCAGTGCAAGTGAAATGTCACAAAGATTCTTGAGCTGCTGACAATACATAGAAGGGCGAGTTACAGAACTTTCCAAAACTTTTTGGGGCACCCTGTACTTTGTCTAAGTGACCACATTGGATGGGCAATCTCCTGCTAAAGGGAAACTCTCACCTGATCTGATAGCAGAGGATAGGAGCGGCCATTGAACAGCTGGAGATTAGACCCCAAAACTATGGTGGTTCTCAAGGGGCGTTCGGACCAGGCCAATCTAACTGGTTATTAGGGAGCGCTGGTGTATTCTGACCATAGGGGACACCGGTATAGGAGTCAGGGGAAATACGTGGCTATATCTCGCACTATATCTCTCAGATCAACCCGAAACCCAAAAGATGGCAACTTCATCAGTCTAGACAGCATAAGACCAAAGTCAAGTATATTATGTATATGAAGGTGCCCTGACTCCTCCCCCCACCTGATAATGTCAAAAGACAGAAGGATTGGGCATATTGCATTTCAACATGTCCGATCCTTTTTTCCCTCAGTCTATCGCCCCTTCCTCATCCAGAACATTTGCACACTTGGCCGTACCCAGCATACAAGTGCACGGGAGCGACAGGAGTAATAGCCATCAGCCAAACAAGCTACTGCAGACATTTGGGCACCTCCAGAGGCCGCTCTTACTGCAAAAACAAACCCATTCAGATGACAGATCCGATTTTCATTTCCAAATATCTGCTGCGTGTGAATTCAGTCTTAGGTTCTAAATAAAATGAGAGATTTCTGGAATCCTGCAAGAATATTAGGGATTCTCAAGGCATGCGGGACCCCAAGTCATAACATTCTCAGACTAATCTGAAGGTATCTCAGACGGGTTCCCCTCTACCAGACAAAAAGACCCAGCGATGGCATGGACGGGCACCTTTACCTATACTCTGTTGTAAGAATAATAGCAATGCTCCAAGGAGTCGAAGACCCCCAAGACACGACCAAGACACACCCCTACCCAGTATCTGCTGCATTTAGTATATAACTCGTACCCCCTGACATGAACCTTCTACCATAAAGCCAGATTGATCCTTATGGCCAATTTCCAACATCACTGAGGGCTCACATGAATGTCACCTGAACCCGACGATGTAGGATGAATATGTTACGTGTGGGGTCTCCAGACGCTCCCCCGACAGATAATGGGAGGAAGGATGGATGTTATGATGGATTTTATGATCCTTGATTCTTTGTTCACCTGGAAAGCGAGTCACACCAGTGGAGCCGGTCAGCTGCTTACACTCCTTCCCCTATTGAAGGCACATGCACCCTCAGCTAAGCTCTGAATCAGTGTATGGTGACCTCTGGAGGAGAAGACGTCCGAGTGTCCGGCTGACAGATAGTGAAGGTGCGCGTCTGCCTCGATACAAGGAACACACAGCTTAGGTAGGAGTCCACACTGTCCCAATATGTCTAGGTGACTGACCGGATCGCAGGGTCTTCTCTGCCTGCACCACTTTCAAGAACTGTCTAGACTCAGGGGCGAGTTGGAAATTTGGCAGATTCCAGATAAGTCTGTGTTTTAGGATACTGGATACTATGTAACGCGGAATAACATTTGGTGCATTTATCTGCCATTATAAGGGATTGTAAGAAGGATATGGCACAAATAAATAAAGGACCTATAAATCCCCTCCGGTCCTGCACTCATGACATCACAGACATCACTTACACAAGCTCAATGCTCTCAGCGGTCACATGACGTACTAGCAAATGTCACCCCTGAGGCCAGAGATTGGCTGCAGCATGCAAACGACATGTGACATTACTGCTGCAGAACCAGCAGTGACCACCAGAGCGGCGATAGAGTGGGGGGGATTTATCCGGTGAGTTATGGCTATTTCTATACTTTACACCGCTGACAGCGCGCAATAAAATAACTGCAATCATTTAGAATTTTGATCAAACTCAATGAAAAAAAACACGTTTTGCAATTTTTTTTTTTTTTTTTGCAATTGCTCCATTACCTGGGACAAAGTATTGCACCCATTTAGTTGCTATGGAGCCCTGGCCTGAAAAGGGGCATTTAACCCTTTGCTGCAGACATTCGGAGCTGCAGGACTTGCAATCACATCGGCCATATAATGAACGTGAAACAAGTCGCTTTCGCTTTCCGGTTCTTGTTGCGAGACCTTGAAGAAATATTTTTTTGCTTTCATTTTGAGAACCCAAAACCACATCCACAATGCAAGGGGTCGGGACAGACTGTACAAATCACAACCGCCCCCAGCGCCGGCGATCACCAGGACCCACTGGCTGCACATATATATATATATATATATATATATATATATATATATATATATATCCCTATACTGTAGCACACAGAGGCACAATCTGCGCCAGCCCCAGGACTTCTCCACCGGCGCCGGCCACATGCCAAAAATTCCTTATTCCCTTTATTTGTTGTTTAAACAAGTTCCTGTCAAACCCAGGGAAGGATCTGGAAGGTCTTATCAGTGACAGCAGCCATGATCACTGGGATTGGGGGTAGGTTTGCTCCAGGGTCAGGGGTCGATCCTGCAGAGCCAGCAACAACGTGACACTCCACAAAGAGTTAAACCGATCAGGTCGATATTACGTGACCTGGACACCCCCAGTACCATGTGCACCCCCCCAACAAGTGCTAGAATACAGAATGGGTCTGCTGGATGTCACCAGAGAGGGTCCGGGATGTGACACATTACAGCGCCCCGCCCCCTTATCTGTCAAACCCCCTTTATACTGGATTAATTCCATTAACCCTTTCATTTTGGGGGGTTATAAGACATGCACTGACACTGGGTTGCAATGCATCAAACAGTTTGGCAATATTGGGGTTCACAGTGACATTATGGGGTGCCCTGCTTCAATACCAGACCCTAAAAGAAAGAGGCCCAAGTAATGGCTGAGTAGTCCGCAGCCCCCACCCCCTATAGTCCCAGGTAATGTTGGGGTGTCGCCCCCCCTCCCCCTCTTACCTTTCTCCTGCAGCGGGGAGTTCACATCTTCTCGGCTGACCTGGGTGAATATGGACGGATTGTCCATCACACCTCCCCGGATCTGGATCCTGCAGGACTCCTCTCACTTCTTCCTACCTCTGGGCTTGGGGTTGGATGGAGAATTGAGGAATCCAGGGTGGGCAGGGGCCAGGACGGAGGGCATGGGGGGGACGGGCACCGAGCGGGGGAAGGGAGAAAAAAAAAGAAAGAAAAAAAAAGAAAAACAAAAAAGGAAATTCTGGAAACTTTGTTACAACATGGAGTTCTGCGCTCACAGCTCGGATACAAACATGGAACCCGGAGGCGGTTTCAAGGGGCCCCAATTAAAGCGGCGATACCATCAGCGCCCACTGGGGGCCGCTCGCAGCGCTCACACCGAGACCAGGCTGAACACAGAGGGGGTGAGATCCTCCCTGAGGGGCTACAGCTGCTGCAGAACCTCCTGGAGGTCACATCGAGAAGTCACCTGGTAATAGTGAGGCCACAGCTGCTGCAGAACCTCCTGGACGTCACACCAGGAAGTCGAATGTTAATAGAAGCAGTGAGGGAGCAGCTGCTGCAGAACCTCCTGGAGATCGGGGCAGGAAACTACATGTCATAGTGGCAGTGAGGGTGCAGCTGCTGCAGAACCTCTTGGCCTCTCAAGGTTAGGAAAGCAAATCCTATGACTAGAATTATGACTATAGCTCTCATAAAACCTCTATAAAGCCACTGCAAATTGTTAGTGCAGCTGCTGCAGAACCTCTTAGAGTTCAGGTGATTTCTCCTACATGGTGTTACATTGCGGAAACGCAGATTCTTTGATTGCAGATTTTGCTGCAGTGTTTTCAGCTAAAGCCTGGAGTAGATTAAGTAGAAGGGAGAAGTCTAAGAACTTCCCGTATAATATAATATAATATACATATAATATATATATATATATATATATATATATATATATATATATATAATTCTCATTCCTTTGTAGGCTGAAAAAAATGCAGCAAAATCCACAACAAAAAAAGCTGCGTTACCGCGACAGTAAAATTCTGTGTCCTACTACTGTGAGTGAACCGGCAGCTGTCATAGATTCTGTCAATCTGATAAGGATTTAAATGGTCAAGGTTTTTGCAGGTCACACGACAAGCAAGTAGAAACCCTGAAAACTGCGCCCTGAAAAATCGTTCCATATTTTGTGGCAGTGTCAGCTGGAGTCCTGGGTTCGAATCCTGCCAAGGACCACATCTGCAAGGAGTTTGTATGTTCTCCCCGTGTTTGCGTGGGTTTCCTCCGGGTACTCCGGTTTCCTCCCACACACCAAAGACATACTGATAGGGAATGTAGATTGTGATTTTTCTGATTTCCAATCTGACTAATGTGAACATGTCCTAAATAAATGCACCATTCTCTGAAATAGCTCAGTCCGCTAGTGAACCCCTGGACGAATCTAATATCACAACTATAGACGGGGACGTATCTATAGGGGTGCAGAGGTAGCAGTCACTGCTGGGCCTGGACCTGCCATATAATAGGACAGGGTAGGTCGGGGCCCTGTTACAGGTTGTGCATTGGGGCCCGAGAACTTCATGTTAAACAATTCTTTAGGCTAGGGGCTATGAGCTCGGTCACATGCCCAAAGATCACCAAATTGCCCTGCGACTTCTTCCCTAATATAAGCAAATGGAGATGTGAGAAGATCCCGCACGGCTAGATTTCACCAGCGGCCATTACAGTCACACCCCCCCCCCACACACCCCCATGGTGACAAGGCTCACAGCTGAGGACTGGATGCAAGTTGTTGCTACATTTGTCCTTCACCTAAACAGACTGAGCTCAGGCTGATACATTGTAACAGACCATCAAGATGATAAAGATTTATACTGGTCATGTGACTTCAGCTTCTGGATGTAAACATGGCGGCTTCCATTTACTGACAGCAAGCAGAGATCTGGATCATTTTCCATTATTTAATGCCACTTGCAGCTAAAATACAAGGATCGTTTTTACACCAGCCTCAACGCTTTTCCAAAAGTGGCCCTGACCCCGCCAAAATGTGATAACAAAATCTATATGGGAAGGATGCACTTAATATAGGACCCTCATGAATTAGGCGCCCCCTCCACTGGTGCAGGGGACATCATATCTGTCACCACAGCACTTTGTAGTATGTGGGAGGTTGCAAATTGCAGCACAGAGTATTTAAGGAGAGACCTGCTTTTCTTGTTGGGGGAGTTTTAGGAACGACCCTGTGATGTTACTTTGTAGCTATTCTGAGATATAAATATTTCCTTATTGTGACATTTTGCAGCTACGTTGCGATTCGCTGCAGGTTTCTGAACTTTTTGTCTGAACTTCATCTTCCATCACCCGTCACCTCCAGATCAGCCCTCAGGACTGTCACCACCTGCAGGCACTGGCAGCTTCATACCCCTGCTCATGGGCAGCCCAGAAGCATGTGACCCGGGGAGGGACCAGAGGGGCCCAGACCCCACGCTCAGAGTGTCGCCCCTTTAAGACTTCTGACATTCTTCAGAAAAACAAGTAGTTTGATGGTGAAGTGCTGGATTCCTCTGGGCCTCCTTACTCTGGGGGAGTCCTGCTCTTCCTCAGCCACCTTGTCAGGGGCCCCCTAGGGGGGATATGACAGGAGCCAGGGGCCCCAGCAGACTCCACACAAGGAGGGCTGTATATTTTACATATATACTTTGCTCCAGGAGGAGGTTTGCTAAGGGGGAGCCTGGAAACCGACCAGGGAGTGTCTACCAAGCTCCAACCCCAGAGTCAGGCGCAGGGCGGGAGATGAGCAGAAGCAACAAGCAGAGCTCAGACTGCAGGGACCGTCTGCAAAGCTCCACAGCCCCTGCCCTGCTGCCAGGCCTGGCTATATATAGCCTGCACTGCTATGTAATGTATGCAGGTGGAGTGGGGCATGGGCACAGCTGCCAAGCTGGCACACAGGGCAGGCCGCGGCGGTCACGGTGGTATAATGCAATGGGGGGATTATTTATAATGCATAAACTGTTACGATGTATTCAAAGAGTGCGGTTTTGCGATTTATAAATGTATACGTTGCACAGGTGCCTGGAGGTTACACGTCAGAGGTCACCGCCACTTTTCCACGCTACTCGCGACTATAAAGCTACACCCTCTTCTTCTATCTCTGGAAGTGTTGTGAAAAACGGATCTGAGCTACAGCGCCAATCCTGTCAATGCAATACCACTAGAAACAGCAGGAGAACTCTGCCCCCTGCTGGCGACAACTGGCACCACCTCTTGTTTCAGGTTATTTACATAAATGCAGGACGGTGGATTCTTCCCAAATTCAGGCTGGAAGCAAAGAGGTGGACGACACTCTAGAAATATCCGGCCCGCTGCAAATATGGCGCCTTGGCTGCAGTGCAAATGTCAAGGTAAAAGATTGTATAAAAAATGGCATATTAGGGAGAAAATCAAAGTAAATGTAGCCCCAGGGAATATTGAGGCCCCCCCTGGACCACCAGGAACAATGAGCTTCCCACTGGACTATTAGAGACATTGAAGATCCCACTAGACCACCAGGAACAATGAGGAACCCGCCAACTACTGTGAGACAGAATCTGCTGCAACATCGTGTATGATCAGACTCTACTCGACCATCAACGATGCCAAGTCTCCCACCATATTGGGTTAGATTACGGAGAAAAGCAAAATATATCTCCCCCCCCAGGAAATATTGAGCCCCCACTGCACAGTATGAGACATTGAACATCCCCCTGGACCATAGAAGTCAATCTCTGGCCCGCAATGTAATTATGTTTGGCCAGCGAGACAAAAGCAAATGTCTACTCGAGCTGCTGCCGGGAAACAGCGCCTGCACCGCTGATACTACAAATCCCAGAATGCTCTGCTTGGGCGTTGGCGAGTCAGTCAGGACCCACAAGTCACATTGGGCAACCCCTTCCAAAAATGGGCAAAGGATTGGTGGGAAACAGAATCTTTCCAGAAAAGTGGGAGCAGAATATGTGACCAGAAGTGTTAGTGTTATGTGCGGAGCCAACAAAGCTGTAACCAAAGAACAGAACCGAAGAAGATTCTCCGAGAAGTACAAGGACCTGGACACATCGCCAGAAAGGAGAGGAGATGCAACAGCGGTACTCAGTATACTCCATGGGGTCTGCCAGTGTCTGTGGGGAACCACTATTTTAGGGGTCCGGCTCTCTGCGTTTGGGTCCTTATCTGGCATTTCTGGGTGACATCACAAGGCGTCTCCATGTGCTGAAGCGGCAGCAAAATTAATCCGTTTGCAGTTGACATGTCAGGTGCAGCAACTAACCCCCGAATGAACTCCATTGTAATGACACGCTAAAGTCAAAGGATGGCGCTGCACAGTTTCCCCTGACACAATGCCCTGCACCCCTAATGCTCTGTGTGTTCGGCAGCAGATGTCAGTGTGAGATATTATTCTCCATGATGAAGATGAAACAAGATCAGACAGGAGTCGTCTCAGCGATGAATCTGCTTCAGTCCGAGGATCTCCTCAGCTCTGAGACAGACGGTGATGTCTCCAAGGAGGGGTGTCCAGTATCCGGACCAGATCCGACTCAGAAGAGATGAGACTGTGACAAATTGTAAGGAGCTTTGCTTGTTCAGGATTCCATATGAAAAGGTTCATTGTTACGTTTGATGGGAAGGAAAAACTTCCTCAATTCTGGACATTTTCCCAATAAATATCAAGGTTGGCCCATAAGTTTGTCCAAATTTTTAATTTTGGCCCACTGTGTATTGGGGTTTGACACCCCTGCACTAGACCATCAGGGACAATGAGGCCTCTATCAAGGAACCTGAGATAGTATCAGATCTACTAAGTCCTCATGGATTCCTCGCTACACCACCAGAAACAATGAGCTTCCCACTGGATCATTAGAGACGCTGAAGATCTCACTAGACCACCAGGGACAATGACAAACCCACCAAGTATTTTGAGACCTGAAGACTCCCCCTCCCCCCTGGACAAACAATGAGGTTCACAGTGGACCATTAAAGACATTGAAGATCCCACTAGACCACCAGGATCAAAGTGCGACCTATCAAGGACTTACAGACAGTGTCAGAGTCACTAGAGCATCATAGATGATGGGGCCCCTACTGAAGCTTCAAAGATGCCAAGATGGACCCCAAACTGGTAACTGAACCTTCTGCTGAATATTCTGGAGTGAGAGGACCTCCACTAGCCCACCAGGGACCATAAGGCCTTGCAATGGACCTTCAGCATTGTTGAGACTCCTGTTATGAGAAAGCTACAGATGTCCATGTAAATCAACAGCCGACACTTCCTGATCTTTGGTGTTTGGGGCGATGATCATGTGATCTGATTATTATTTGTGATATTAAAATGACAGATTTTAGTTCAATGATTTTTATTGATTTATTGATTTTTTTTTTCACTGTATTTTTTTGACTGTAGTCACATGAATCCACTTTATGACGCCGCCCCCAGAATTGTGACATCACAGACCTGCATAAAATCATCCTATCCTGTACTCCATCTACATCCAGAGCTGCATTCATAAATCTGCCGGCTACTCCGTAGACTCTCTCATCACTGACAGCCATATACAATATACGACTAGAGCTGCATCTCGGCAAACCATGTTTGGTACAAACCAGCAGGGGGCAGCAGTGACATCCTGCAGCGGACAGAGAACCATCACCATTCTGATGCAGAATTGGTGGTGACTAGAGTACAGTCTATAGTAACGACATAACGGAAAAGCATTTGTGAGAATCATGTGCCCCCTAATCCTCTCTGACACACAAGGCCAGCAGGGGCTAAAGATGAAATATTGCCCTGGTTATTCAGGTATCTGGGAAAGTTGGGTGTCAGCCACCCAGGCAGTCCTACTTCTTCATACTGGATGATACCTGTCTATGCTTTGTTAGGACCGGAGCAGACTGCTTGGGCAGAGTACACACAGGTTACTTGTTTTAGTCTGTGTTAGAAAAAACTGTATTTAAAAAAAAAATATTTTTCAATGTTAACCTTTTAATATTTTTTGTTCCTTCTGCCGCTTCTATAACACGTCTGTACGGTATGTTACATTATATGTATAGTATAGTGTGTTATGTATCAGTATCACTCTGGCAGGGCTTAATATGAGTCCTAAGTTGATCCCTGTCACAGCTCAGCTCCTTGCATTGCCGCGGCGCTCCGGCTAGTGGATGTGTAAGCGCGATGTGATGACGTCACATCTCGCTTACAACTGTGTTAGCGAGACTGCGGAGAGAGCGGCGGGGGAGCGAGGAGAAGGTGAGGATAAGTGGTTTTTGAGTGTAGACATTGAGGTGGAACATAATGAAGGGGGTCTATGACACTGGGGCAGATGAAGGGGGAGGGACGGCATGAAACTGGGCAGAGATGGGGGGGACATGAATCTGGGGGCAGAGATGGGGGGACATGAATCTGGGGGCAGAGATGGAGGGGACATGAATCTGGGGGCAGAGATGGGGGGGACATGAATCTGGGGGCAGAGATGGGGGGACATGAATCTGGGGGCAGAGATGGAGGGGACATGAATCTGGGGGCAGAGATGGAGGGGACATGAATCTGGGGGCAGAGATGGGGGACATGAATCTGGGGGCAGAGATGTGGAGACATGAATCTGGGGGCAGAGATGGGGGGACATGAATCTGGGGGCAGAGATGGAGGGGACATGAATCTGGGGCAGAGATGGAGGGACATGAATCTGGGGGCAGAGATGGAGGGGACATGAATCTGGGGCAGAGATGGGGGGACATGAATCTGGGGCAGAGATGGAGAGACATGAATCTGGGGCAGAGATGGGGGGACATGAATCTGGGGGCAGAGATGGAGGGACGTGAATCTGGGGGCAGAGATGGGGGAACATGAAACTGGGGCAGATATGGAGAGGACATGAATCTGGGGGCAGAGCTGGGTGGACATGAATCTGGGGGCAGAGATGGAAGAGGGACATGAAACTGGGGGCAGAGATGGAGGGGACATGAATCTGGGGGCAGAGATGGGGGACATGAATCTGGGGGCAGAGATGGAGAGGACATGAATCTGGGGGCAGAGATGGAGAGGACATGAATCTGGGGGCAGAGCTGGGGGATATGAATCTGGGGGCAGAGATGGAGAGGACATGAATCTGGGGGCAGAGATGGAGAGGACATGAATCTGGGGGCAGAGATGGAGGGGACATGAATCTGGGGGCAGAGATGGGGGACATGAATCTGGGGGCAGAGATGGAGGGGACATGAATCTGGGGGCAGAGATGGAGGGGACATGAATCTGGGGGCAGAGATGGGACATGAATCTGGGGGAAGAGATGGAGGGGACATGAATCTGGGGCAGAGATGGAGGGACATGAATCTGGGGGCAGAGATGGAGGGGACATATAATGTACGTGTGACTAGGAGGATTATACTGTGTGGGGGCACATGAAAAATGAAGGAGAATGGGCGGAGTCAACATAAAGTGGGTGGAGCTAAATTTGCCACGGCGCACTATACGCGCCGCACATTTGTCCCACTTCTTCAATAATTGGGAGGTATTCTTAAGGTTTCAATATTTTACAAGAGGTAAAAGTGCAGAGAGTGCAGCGAGTATAGAGGTAAAACTCCTGGAGTCGACCTACGGAGGAGCCCAGGACGGCCCAGGAGTCCAGAACTGTAACTGGAGGTCAGAAAAGTCCAGACTTGAGGATGAGACTCGAGGCCTTTCTGCTTCCATGAATTGTAAATATCATCGGCAGTATACGCACTCTCCAGAAGATGGCGCCACTGGTACATCATTACATGGAGCGGACAATTCTCCGTTTTTCCTAGGTCTATGATCTAGATCAGTCCAGAGAGCCCGCCATCATTGCTGTATCCCCGGCAGGTTATTGTAGTCCTCCGGTAATCCATAGGAAAACTGAATGTGATTGCTGCAGGACAGACATTCGGCTCCATGGGCGAGGCAGCAGGTCCAGAGCTGTGAATGGGAACAGGAACCGTTACTAGAATACATCATATCCCGGCTGCAGCCACTTCATCATGAGATCCGCACATACATACTCAGGATAAGTTCACACTCAGGAAACTGGCGCTGATTTTTAGGCAGGTTTCATTGCAATGGAGCGTCCTGGTGAAGACCACTGCGCCCAATGAGCAAATAAAACCAGAGGGCTGGCGCAGGGAGCAGAAGGTCAGGAGAAAGTCCGCCTCAAACTCCTCTTCATTTACTGAGTGTGAACTTACCCTAGACAATGCTCTGTGAGCTAAGACTGATACATTGTAGCAAACCAGCAGAGATATCTATAGCTGCTGCTGGTGTGTTTAGCTCACAGAGCATTGTCTAGACAGGATACAATCGTCTCCACTCTGACGCTAAGAGCACGACCAGCTATGTACAGTTAACCCCTTGGTGTCTGTAGTTTCATCTCTAGGAGCCATAACTTTTTTCACGTATGACTTTTCCATTGACGTAACTGTACGGGGACTTGTCTTTTGTGGGACGAGTTGTATTTTTTAACTACACAATGTAATTTGTGCTGCCGCATTCTGAGGCTGATAACTTGTTACTTTTTCATTGATGTAGCGGTGTGAGGGCTCGTTTTTTGCAGAGAGAGCTGTAGTTTTTCTTGGTAACAATTTAGGTAAATAGAACTTTTTGTTTACTTTGTATTCGGTGTTTGGAGAGGTGACGATAACCAACCTCAGTAATTCTGGCCTTGTGTAATCTTTTGGGTGGAGTTCATCATGTTGGATGAATAATGTGACATGTGATGTACATTTACATTGTATGGGTTTGCCACGGGATAAAAATTCGGGGAGTCCCCAAGCAGATTCCCCGAACGGAATACCGAACACAGATGTGAAGCCTTACAGAGGATAGTTTAGACTGGATACAATAGTAACAAACCTGCAGCTGTCAGACACTAAATAAGAATGATGAACGGATACAACGTATTATCTAGTCCCTGATCACATTGCATTTCAGTCCGTTCTTCTGATCTGTCAAAAACTATTGCCTATAATGGGGACAGCTGTTGTGTCCTCTGTGAGAAGGTTGCGCTTCCAGGACATTTTCGTCCACAGCTTGATACAGATTCTGTAAATGGAGGCTCTGACACAGATGTGAACACGGCCGTATAACACTGCAGAATTATCAGACCATATACTCTATATACAGAAAACCACAAGATCCCTTTAAATTTCCAATCTATTGCAGGATAAAAAAATTCTAGAAGAACTCCGCCCAACTGGATTGTGGATATGTTTTACTCACCAGGTACAATGTGAAGACGGCATAGAAAAGAAGAATTATCCCGACCACTATATACAGAGCGATGCTGTCCAAGGATGGGATGTAGACGGCCACGAAGTACAGATTAATGGCGATGATCAGCACAATGAGAGCGATGGCGATTACTTTACTGACTCTGCAAAGAAGTGGTTAAAGAAGATAGAAAATTAATGTAATATATATAGAGAGAGAGAGCGCAGCTCTGGAGTATAATACAGGATAAGTAATGTAATGTATGTACACAGTGACTGTACCAGCAGAATAGTGAGCGCAGCTCTGGAGTATAATACAGGATAAGTAATGTAATGTATGTACACAGTGACTGTACCAGCAGAATAGTGAGCGCAGCTCTGGAGTATAATACAGGATAAGTAATGTAATGTATGTACACAGTGACTGCACCAGCAGAATAGTGAGCGCAGCTCTGGAGTATAATACAGGATAAGTAATGTAATGTATGTACACAGTGACTGCACCAGCAGAATAGTGAGCGCAGCTCTGGGGTATAATACAGGATAAGTAATGTAATGTATGTACACAGTGACTGTACCAGCAGAATAGTGAGCGCAGCTCTGGAGTATAATACAGGATAAGTAATGTAATGTATGTACACAGTGACTGTACCAGCAGAATAGTGAGCGCAGCTCTGGGGTATAATACAGGATAAGTAATGTAATGTATGTACACAGTGACTGTACCAGCAGAATAGTGAGCGCAGCTCTGGAGTATAATACAGGATAAGTAATGTAATGTATGTACACAGTGACTGCACCAGCAGAATAGTGAGCACAGCTCTGGAGTATAATACAGGATAAGTAATGTAATGTATGTACACAGTGACTGCACCAGCAGAATAGTGAGCGCAGCTCTGGGGTATAATACAGGATAAGTAATGTAATGTATGTACACAGTGACTGTACCAGCAGAATAGTGAGCGCAGCTCTGGAGTATAATACAGGATAGGTAATGTAATGTATGTACACAGTGACTGTACCAGCAGAATAGTGAGCGCAGCTCTGGAGTATAATACAGGATAAGTAATGTAATGTATGTACACAGTGACTGTACCAGCAGAATAGTGAGTGCAGCTCTGGAGTATAATACAGGATAAGTAATGTAATGTATGTACACAGTGACTGCACCAGCAGAATAGTGAGCGCAGCTCTGGAGTATAATACAGGATAAGTAATGTAATGTATGTACACAGTGACTGCACCAGCAGAATAGTGAGCGCAGCTCTGGAGTATAATACAGGATAAGTAATGTAATGTATGTAGACAGTGACTGCACCAGCAGAATAGTGAGCGCAGCTCTGGAGTATAATACAGGATAAGTAATGTAATGTATGTACACAGTGACTGTACCAGCAGAATAGTGAGCGCAGCTCTGGAGTATAATACAGGATAAGTAATGTAATGTATGTACACAGTGACTACACCAGCAGAATAGTGAGCGCAGCTCTGGAGTATAATACAGGATAAGTAATGTAATGTATGTACACGGTGACTGCACCAGCAGAATAGTGAGCGCAGCTCTGGAGTATAATACAGGATAAGTAATGTAATGTATGTACACAGTGACTGTACCAGCAGAATAGTGAGCGCAGCTCTGGAGTATAATACAGGATAAGTAATGTATGTACACAGTGACTGTACCAGCAGAATAGTGAGCGGCCACAAAATTACGGGCGCAAAATTACGCGGCGTATACGCTCGGAACTCTCATTGAAATCAATGGGATCTTTTTGAGCACGCAAACTCTGACACGCTGTATACGTGCCAGATCGCGCTCCACTTTACTCTGTGTGAATTAACCCTTAGGGCTCGTTCACACGGAGTAAACGTGGCGCGCAATGCGCCGTGTTTATGGGACTGTTGCGCCACGATTTTGACGGTGCATGTTTGCGGTCGCGTTAACGCCACGTTTACTCCGTGTGAACAAGCCCTTAGATTGATTTATATTTGGTTGTCGGTAAGTTTCCAATAAAACCTACATGCCGTTTGTGAAATCGCGCATCAGCGGTCGCAGGCTGGTGAATGTCAGCACGGGGAGCAGAGCAAATGGGAGCTGGAAAACAACAAGTGAAAAATAATAAACCTTTCAGTTTAGGGAATAAAACTAATTCTATTCATTTATTGAGCTAAATTCAGACACTAGATCTCCAGACACCAGTAATAAGGTAGAAGGCTCCTCAGTATTTGGGGATGTCGCTCTTTTTACTCTACTATAAAATGTATTATATTGATTTACCAAAATGCTTTGCAGAACATTAAGGAGATCGTTCATTGTGGTCAGGTGACTGACATCCTGAAACGCAGCCACGAATATGGTGGGAATGATGGCGCAGGATCTGGTGAACAAGACCCGGTAAAAACGAGACCACTTCAGGTTCAGGAAGCCCTGGGTATAAGAAAAATAAGAGTTATAAGGAAGAAGATGGAGGAGCAGCGATGGATGACCCCATCATACTCATGAGCTATCCACAGAATTGGTCATCAGTGATTTGTGGGGTCTGACACCCGGACCCCCACAGAGCAGCCTCTCAGTGCCAGAAGTTACTAGTGGACGGGTGTCAGGTGCAGCTCCTATACAAGTAATAGGGGTGTCGCTGCAAGTCCCAGAACCACCACTATGTCAATCCAATTACTTACACGCACCCCCTGACCACTAGCAGCTGCTGCATCAGCTGATCTGTATGGGATCCGGGTGTCAGACCCCAACAGACCATATACTGATGGCCAATCCTGTAGATTGGTAATCAGAAGGAATATTCAATTTGGGGCTGGAAGGAAAACCCCTTTAACTTTAGTGGTAAAAGTTCTGTGTGGACCTGATACATATCAGAGGGTTTGCTACAATTGTATCCAGTCTAAACAATAAAAAGCTGCTGATCGGTGGAGGTCCCGAGGGTGGGAACCCCAACAATCACACATAGGCAGCTGATCCTAAAGACAGTCCATTAATGTAATCCCCCTACATAGTCAGTCATATCCCATATATCAGCAATGCAAACTATAGATCATCTATTATACTGTATATAGTCACCTCCATCACAAACTGCCCAGCATAGGTCCCCGTCATGGTAGAGCTCTGCCCTGCAGCCAGGATACCCACAGCCCAAATGTAGAGGGCGGCGGGGCCGAAGAAGCAGCCAAGAATAATGCCCTGTGCAGGGGGGAGAAGAAACATAAGATTGGGCACAAGGAGAACAAAGGGAACACTATATATATATATATATATATATATATATATATATATATATATATATGTATATTATATATTGTACAGTACAATGTATCTGTCTAATGCAGCGTTTCTCAAAAGTCTAAAAAAAGAGCACATTTTACCATCACCATGATTCTTTACTGGCCCCCACATAATATCATGTTGCCCAGGGGCCCCACACACTTTACAATACTCCTCAGTGTTACCTACAGACTTTACAATGCTCCCCAGTGGTACCCACAACCCCCCCCCCAGAATATCCTATCAATATCCTAGCAATATACCATCACTGTACAAGATAGGATTACTGCTTTAAGGCTTCCTGCAGATTTGGGTGTGAATTGTGTAGTTCATCTTTTGACTTACCCCGGAGTAAATGTCCACAGATAAGGACTCATTATTGGGGGGAAACACGTCGGCGTGTGGGCTGCTGCTGTTCAGACAGACATCATACTGGAAAAAAGGGACAAGATCGGTCACTGACTAAAATGGGGTAAATATAGATAACTTGTGGCCGGATGGCACTGTGTATACAGATTGGAGCATAGCCATAACAGTTATATGATCAAATTCTTGCTACCTACAGCCACCACAAGGGGGAGCTCACTGCACATAATTGTAACAAGCTCCCCCTAGTGGAGAGTCCAGGCAGAAAACACTTTATCTTTTAACCCTTTGGCTATATGACAGCTCCTCTGCAATGGAGATCCTGCAGCTCAGCTCAGTTACAATGGCCGCAGGTAGCTGCACAGGTTTTCAGCACTAGAGATTTACAGAGAATGCGCTCACCGCGTCCTGGTTGGTCTTCTGGTAAAAAGCTTCTGCAAATACGGACATGACGAAGAGGTTGATGATGAAGGAGACGACCAGAGCAATGGTGGACTCTATCAGGAAGTACATGTTGGCCTCGCTCACCTCCTGCTTTTTCTTACGATCAATATCCCGAGACTGAGGAGGTAGAAGAATATCAATCCTAGTCCTACATAGAGGTATATACTATATAGACACTATATACAGAGACTGAGGAGGTAGAAGGATATCAGTCCTAGTCCTACATAGAGGTATATACTATATAGACACTGGTAGAAGGATATCAGTCACAGCCTAGCTCCGAGCCTTTCCCTAGTATATAAGGCTATATCAGAGCTGTGTATGGTCAGCAGTTCCCTGACATATGACATTGTGTTATTGCGCCCCCTAGAGTAGCATTTATAAGGCATCCAATATTCCCAGCAGAACAGATAGACTTCACGCAGACGATGTCAGGGGCCCCAAACACTTGGCCCCCCAGCTTTATAAGATTGCTGGAGACATTACCTTGACCAGCGAGGAGTGCAGGTATATGTTGTGCGGCATGATGATGGCTCCAATGATACCAACAGCCTGGAGTAACTCCGCGGACCCACAGCCGGAGCAGTACGGGTAGAACATTCCCTTGATCACCTCTTTCTGGTCAGGATGAACCACCACATACTGCAAGACAGGGAATAAGTGACTAGATATGGAGGAGAGCAGGGGCTGTGCATTTATCTGAAGCCTGGGTGACTCTGTGACAAAGTGATGGCTCCATACTGCAAAAATGGCTGCTGTCAGTTATATCCTGGACAAGATCAGGAGGATGAACTGGCTGACACAGGAGGAAAATAGCCCACAGTGATAAAACATAGGGAGAAGAGGTGCTGTGTTCCCTATTACCCCCCACCCTCACCTCGTAGCCAAACGTCACCGCCATTATAGTGATGAGCAATGCAAAGAAAGCTTCTAGTTTCCTGAGACCTGGAACACACAAGGAGACAGACGGGGTTAATCTGGAGACTGTGGCGCGGGTGCGAGATATTGTAGGATCACATTGTCCACATCAGGTGTATCATCTGCGTGATATTCCCGTCATCTCACCGTATTTGTCCAGGAACAGGAAGAATAACGTGTCGATGATGGTGATGAGGACGCCGCCCCATAGGGGAATCCTGAGAGACACAAGAGCAATGGTATAAGACCCCCATAACAATGCCATACAGCCCCCATAACAATGCCATACAGCCCCCATAACAATGCCATACAGCCCCCATAACATTCACAGCCCTATAACAATGCCATACAGCCCCCATAACATTCACAGCCCTATAACAATGCCATACAGCCCCCATAACAATGTCATACAGCCCCCATAACAATGCCATACAACCCCCATAACAATGCCATACAGCCCCCATAACAATGCCATACAGCCCCCATAACAATGCCATACAGCCCCCATAACAATGCCATACAGCCCCCATAACAATGCCATACAGCCCCCATAACATTCACAGCCCTATAACAATGCCATACAGCCCCCATAACAATGCCATACAGCCCCCATAACAATGCCATACAGCCCCCATAACATTCACAGCCCTATAACAATGCCATACAGCCCCCATAACAATGCCATACAGCCCCCATAACAATGCCATACAGCCCCCATAACAATGCCATACAGCCCCCATAACAATACCATACAGCCCCCATAACATTCACAGCCCTATAACAATAGTAACCCAGATCCCCATAACAGTATCACTCCAATCCCTCCATCACAATGACTGTCAGATAATCCCAACCATATCTGTGTATCCTCCTGTCAGTCCTGATACATCTCCATATATACAGACAGATCGGTGTATCTCTTACCGTCCCGCTGACAGAAGGCTGAAGGCAATGGCCGTCCCAATGACCTCCTGCATGTCTGACCCAATGATGGCGATTTCCACCAAAACCCAAAGTATCCAGCGAGGAGCCTGCGGCACAAGTCATCATTTATCAGTGTCAGACATTCATCTGAAATTCGTTTCCATACAAGATGAGTCCAAAAATAAGTGATTTCAGCTCTTATTCTCCATTCACATCCAAAGCTGCTTCCAAAACTCTGCTGCTCCCGGACAGCGATTAGATCCAATGCTCAGGAAAGCAGCAGAATTGTGACTGCAGCTTTAGGTGTGAATAGAGAAGATACTTTTATGTACCTTGTAAATGTTATTGGCCTTACCTTTGGGTAGTAGGACTGGCAAACTTGTGCCAAATCTCTACCAGTTACCACCCCGAGCCGTATGGCTAACCGCTGACACACCAGACCAAGGAAGGTGGCGCCGAGGAGAACCCACAAGAGCTGCAAAATATAGATCAGATTATAGGACAGTTATATCTAGGCTACATCTGGTTCAGACTTCTGATAATCCTAAAACCAAAACAGCGCCCCCTCTTGGTACCCTTTTCCTTTAACCCTTTCCTACACAAGACTATAGCAGAATATTCCCTTCCCTCTAGCACAGTGTCCATTGGGAAGAGAGATGAATATGTTGGCACGTACCTTAAATCCTGCAATTGCCCCGCACTGCAGGTCGGACTCAATATTCCCCGGGTCCAGGTAGGCAATGCTCATGAGGAAGCCAGGGCCGGTGAACGCCCAAAGCTTGCGGAAGCTGAAGCCAGTCTGTGGGGAAAGGAGCATAGACACCAAGGGTTAATCCATTCAGTTAGGGGAGCTGCACCCCTCTGGTCACGCACCCTGGACCGGTTTGGTAATTTGATTTATTTATTATGTGATAAAAAAGTGATGACATCATCAGCAGGTCGGTCCCCAAAATTGGTGCAAATAAAAACTACAACTTTCCGTAAAAATAAAAACACCTTACACCGTTCCGTACATGGAAATATTAAAAAAAACGTTACGGTACTGACCCGCGGAGTGACAGTAAGTTGTCAATTTTACTATATGGCGAAAGCAGTAAAATCAAAACCCATAAGAATATTGGCTTGGCCCGGAGAGAGCTATCACTCCAATAATCTGCACCCTAATACATGGAAAGGGGGTACATTATAAATAAGGCAATCTATTAGATACATTGTAGCAAGTTGCACCATTTTGCCAACATTCCATAGTGTATTCTGTCAATTCTATAAGTTTGTGCCCCCTCCCCTCTTGCATCTACATGTAAATAATTCCTAATTTTTGTCCTTGGAGGTCCGGACAGTCCATGCCGGGATATTCATGCATTGGAATAGGATGTGCAACGTTTATCCACGATTTTGTGCTACAAACAATAGCGTCACAATGTATCGGGGTAACAATAGGGTTAACAATCTGTATGGCGAGGAAAGGTTCACGGTTTATTAAGAGCTGCAGAAATACAATCTATTCTACAAGGGTCTGTACACAATCCGCAGGATTCCTTTAATCCGGTATCATGGGAGCAGATTCTGGATTCTAAAATATTCAGATTCACAACTCACACTTCCCGTGGACGGGATGGAAATCTTCTCATCCAGATAGGTGGATCCTTCTTCCTTATTGGTTCGTGCGATGGTTCCATATCCGCGATTCTTTGGCGAACCTTAGGAAACAAATATGGCAGAGAATTCCTGAATATAGGCTCGTAGGTGTGAGGTGAGGAGAATCGGCTCGTGCTCATTTATTTCCTGTTCATTGAATATCTTCCCTCCTCACTGTAATCCTTCTTTTCTATAGACTTCTCTGCTGTGCACTTGTCATAGACCGGAGTCTTCTATAGGATTCTATCTAGTATAGATACACTGTATAGAGAGACCAAGTGGAAAAAACGGGATTTCTCTGTTCTGTGCAGACTTTTTCCAACTTTTTGGGTATGACAATATTGTATTTGTCATCACACTTTATGACTGGTCACCTGATCATCACTTGTGTGTGCGACACATGACTTATGTGACAAAACTTGTGGGAAGTTCTCGTGTGTTTGCGTCAACAGTTTTTGTCTTATCTGAAGAGAGGGGTCTCCTGTCTGTCTGAGGGGAGAATCCAATCAGGCAATTACAATAAGGGGGTCTTTTTGAAGAAAGTTGGGGTGCAGAAGATGTTTTGGAGCCAAATAAATTTCACTTTGTGATTGTTATTGACAGCTTCATTATGAAGTTATATGCTCCCCTCTGGAGCACGACCTCCTATGGTAATCAGACAGAGGCTCTAATAGACTTGCATTGCGGGTTTGACCTCCTGTTCATATAGAACACACTGACCCAAATTTATTAAACCAGTGTTCTGGTGTAAAAATGTCACTTTTTTTGGTGCATGAATGTTTAGTGTGTGCAACAAAGCAGCCATCATGTGCAAATGTTATGTGCAACTTTGTGTTATGTCAATTTTCCTTCTCCTGTGTTACATTTGAGAAAAGTGGGTGGGTGGAAATAAAGACAGGCCAGGGCTAGGATTCCTATAACTCATGCCATAAAACTGTCTTGAGTTATGCCTGAACTATGTGCCAGCCCTTGACTGGTACAGATTTTGTTGCTGGCCCATGGGACCCAGAATTATTTGTGCCTGCAACTCTCTCAATATTGGGGCCAACACATGATACACTGGTCTTAACCCCACACCCCCCCACACACACACACACACACACTTTGTATCACATCAGCGCTCCAGAAGGGAACACATAACTTCACAATAAAGCGATCCACGCCAGCACACTACTGGACACACAGGCTCATTTTCAAAATGGGACAAATAAAAAATGTATCGGTGTGAAGATTTATGACATGCAAAGCATGGAAAAGTAGCAAATATTTTTGCAAGTCAGGCGTTTGTGCAAAAATTTGCGCCATTTTTCTTTTTTATGGATAAAGTATGTTCAGTCCTAACACAACCGACCGCCCAGATATAGCAGCCGTATACACATATCTCAAAATGTGATGTGACTTTCATTAACTGTTGCAAAACAGTGTTAGGTGGCCGTGATCAGCTGCTCCGATGACAAGTTCGCCACGAGCCCTTCACGTCAGACATTGAGCAACCCCATGTTACACTATAGACTGTGCCATTGTGCAACTCCATGCTGCTGCGCTCCGTCTGCTGTGTCATTGCCTCCCATACACAGCAACTTTATGATTTTCCTTGTTTTGTACATTGTTGTTATACATCCTATTATTCCCTTTCTCTTTCTACATTTATGTTCCAGAACAAAGTCATATTTCTATTGATACCCAAGTAAGGGGAGAAGTTAGCTGCTTCCTCCCTCCCTGATATCACCATTGAGTGATACTTTGGCTCCCTTCTGTATTCTTGAGAACATTAGAGGCCATGAATGAGGGTTAGGTCTCGCCGATACCTGACACCCCTTAGAGAAGGCTCTAAAGCAGGGGTAGGGAACCTTGGCTCTACAGCTGTTGTAAAACTACAACTCCCAGCATGCATACTGGCTCTGCTGTTCTTGGAACTCCCATGGAAGTGATTGGAGCATGATGGGAGTTGTAGTTCCACAGCAGCTGGAGAGCTGTACATTCCCTACCCCTGCTCTAAAGGAAACCTCAGGCATATGCAGTATACAGAGAAAAGGAGGCCAAAAAAATGGAAAAATTCTCTTTTGGTCTTTGTCTGTAAGAAAAGCTGCTCAGGGTAATTGGCACATTGGAGGAATCCAACACAAAAAAAATCCACCTTGCTATCAATTCTCCCGGGATATTCCCCATGTAATAGGTGTCTGTCTATGTGAAAGTTTGTGTGTTTGGATGTTTGTTCCCGAATCACGCCGAAGTGTCCCAACGGACTATAGTCAAATTTCACACATACCTCCAATGGCACCCGGAAAGAAAGATAGGTGCATTAACATCACCGTAGGATGCCGGGTTTTTCAACTGTGAGCCCTGAAAACACGGCCGGTGGAGGCTGAAGGACCTGCGATGACGTCATTGCAGCCATGCGCGCTGTTAGCCCATTGGACCATGCGACAGAGGGGGCGGTGCTGTAGAGGCTCAGGCCGGCCGTGGACCCTTCACGCCAATGTGACATTGGAGCGGCCGATACAGGGGGCAGAGCTACAGCAGCTCACCCAGGGCACTGCGCGACACATGCAACATGGTGTCGCATATGCGGCCTCCCGGGTGGCCGGGGTGTTGGGGGGGGGAAGGGGGGAGGCAGCGTTTCGCGGCAGGGGGTGAAAAGGGAGGCCGGGGTAGCAGCAGCAGCAGCAAGGCAATAGGGGAGGGGCCAGAGCCGCGCTGCAGGTGAGTCGCGCAAGGAGGGAGGGGCTCGCGGACGAAGTCTCGGGTATTGCTAGTTCTATATACGTATAACAATTGTCTTGTTGCCTATGTATCCATCTCCATATGTAGCCTGTATCTCAGTTCTGATAGTAAATATTCCTGCAGCTCATGTGTATATATGTATATGGTGTATAGATACTTGTATTCACATGCTGTTCTGTATGTATTTTGCAGCTAATGAAGGGTTCGGTCACCAGATACTTTGCACCATTCAGTTCTATCACTAGTTGTGTTTGCTAAGATATAAAACAATAAAAATTCCTATGTGATGTACAATATATTTACAGCCCTGTCCTACTCTATTCTTCCCCAAAAGAGAGTGTCAGAGGCGGAGAGGACACCCCTGATGTGGCCCCGAGCTCGGAGAAGACTCACTGATGTGGATTAGGGGGAATCTGGTAAATGTGGTGCAGAGAGAATAACCCAGAGAATGGAGCGCCACCTGCTTGTGGGGGGAGATAGCACAACAGAGGTCCTGAAATCTGCGGAGGAATCGGGCAAGTATGAGAAAAACTGTGACCCCAAGGAAAGGAAGTGGCTCCGAAGACGGAAAGTGGCGCGTGTAAAGGTTCCTGTTGTTGCTTCCCAAAAACGCTGTGACTAGAACACAATGGTTAGGTTTAGGTTCCCCCGGCATGGAGGGGATCCAGTAAGTGACACTGCCTCAGTGCGGCCCCCCCACTGTGACCCTCAGCGCCAAATCCCACCCTGATTCTGCTTCCCATTGTTTTCAATGACTGCTACGGATTCTGATCAGTCGCAGACCCTGCAAGCGAGGGCCAGGAGCGCAGAGTAGTCTCCATTTGGGCAGGCGATGTCTTATCAGTGACATAGAGATGCAGGTAGACTATCGAAGTGATTCAGAGCCAATAAGGAAATAATCGTATTATAGAGATCCCAGTCCTGATATCTGGTGACAACGGGGGATAGAAATACCTGGACTCAAGATCTGGAGGAGACCGTGCCACTTGTTCTTAGAAATTTCCCCGCTCTGTTATTCGGTATTAATAGGGTTATGGTATGGGTGAAGGTGATTTGTCATTTTGGGGGGTCGGACCCTCATGGATCTGGTGATGTCATCAGTATTCAAGTCCTGGAAACCCCCTTAAAGTGGGGACCCTCTCCCTAAACTGGCAGAAACATGTGCACCCTCCATCACATGGACCCGGCCCCTATTGCATGGCCTTGAGGTGTCATGTTTGTGGTTTCCTGGACTAGATCTGCAGATTCCGCCCCATTATTCCTCCAGACACCAGTCTATACAGCTTTATGAGCCTCAGCAGATACAACCACTGCTCAGTATACAGCACAGCTTCCCGCCACTGCCGCCCCCGGGGAATTCCCCAGAAGATCTGTCCATGGAAATTTCTATATGTGTAATTATCCTCAGGCTTCCAGTCTACATTCCTCTAGTACTAGGTCACCAGCAACACAGGACAATGTATAGAGAAAGAGACGAAAGTGCAAAAATGTATCTAATCACAATACTATGTGTTCTCAGAGACTGTATCACCCATAATAGGCTTAGATACACCCAGCACAGTAGACAGTATCTCACAAGATAAGATTAGATACAGCAGTTCAGCAGATAGTATCACACATAATAGACTTATCTCATTATAAGTAAGTATAAATTACACTCATCTTAGCAGACAGTATCACACAACAGGATTAGATACACGGGCTCATCAGAAAACATAACACCCCATAGATACATTGGCTTATCAAAGAGTATACGGCTAAGTTCACATATGTGGTGGAGTCGCCAATGAACACAAATCGGCAAAGAGAAATGTCCTGCACGAGGGTCTTCTCTCTCCACCAGTTCAGCTTTGAAATAGCGGACACCTGGCGGACCCCAATATAGTAATGGAGTCAGAATGTGCTTAGATACAGGAGCTCAGCGGATAGTACGACACATGATAGGCTAAGATACAGCTCAGCAGAAAGTATCACATGTGACAGGCTTAATACATTGACTCAGCAGATAGTATAACACATAACAGACTTAGATACACAGAAAGTATCACAGGATAGGATTAGATACACAGCTCAGTATACAGTATCACACAGGATAGGATTAGATACACAGCTCAGTATACAGTATCACACAGGATAGGATTAGATACACAGCTCAGTATACAGTATCACACAGGATAGGATTAGATACACAGCTCAGTATACAGTATCACACAGGATAGGATTAGATACACAGCTCAGTATACAGTATCACACAGGATAGGATTAGATACACAGCTCAGTATACAGTATCACAGGATAGGATTAGATACACGGCTCAGTATACAGTATCACACAGGATAGGATTAGATACACAGCTCAGTAGACAGTATCACACAGGATAGGATTAGATACACAGCTCAGTAGACAGTATCACACAGGATAGGATTAGATACACAGCTCAGTATACAGTATCACACAGGATAGGATTAGATACAGCTCAGTATACAGTATCACACAGGATAGGATTAGATACACAGCTCAGTATACAGTATCACAGGATAGGATTAGATACACGGCTCAGTATACAGTATCACACAGGATAGGATTAGATACACAGCTCAGCAGACTGTATCACACAGGATAGGATTAGATACACAGCTCAGTATACAGTATCACACAGGATAGGATTAGATACACGGCTCAGTATACAGTATCACACAGGATAGGATTAGATACACAGCTCAGTATACAGTATCACACAGGATAGGATTAGATACACGGCTCAGTATACAGTATCACACAGGATAGGATTAGATACACGGCTCAGTATACAGTATCACACAGGATAGGATTAGATACACAGCTCAGTATACAGTATCACACAGGATAGGATTAGATACACGGCTCAGTATACAGTATCACATAGGATAGGATTAGATACACAGCTCAGTATACAGTATCACACAGGATAGGATTAGATACAAAGCTCAGTATACAGTATCACACAGGATAGGATTAGATACACAGCTCAGTATACAGTATCACACAGGATAGGATTAGATACACGGCTCAGTATACAGTATCACACAGGATAGGATTAGATACACAGCTCAGCAGACTGTATCACACAGGATAGGATTAGATACACAGCTCAGTATACAGTATCACACAGGATAGGATTAGATACAAAGCTCAGTATACAGTATCACACAGGATAGGATTAGATACACAGCTCAGTATACAGTATCACACAGGATAGGATTAGATACACGGCTCAGTATACAGTATCACACAGGATAGGATTAGATACACAGCTCAGCAGACTGTATCACACAGGATAGGATTAGATACACAGCTCAGTATACAGTATCACACAGGATAGGATTAGATACACAGCTCAGTATACAGTATCACACAGGATAGGATTAGATACACAGCTCAAGTATACAGTATCACACAGGATAGGATTAGATACACAGCTCAGCAGACAGTATCACACAGGATAGGATTAGATACACAGCTCAGTATACAGTATCACACAGGATAGGATTAGATACAGCTCAGTATACAGTATCACACAGGATAGGATTAGATACACAGCTCAGTGTACAGTATCACACAGGATAGGATTAGATACACAGCTCAGTATACAGTATCACACAGGATAGGATTAGATACACAGCTCAGTATACAGTATCACACAGGATAGGATTAGATACAGCTCAGTATACAGTATCACACAGGATAGGATTAGATACACAGCTCAGTGTACAGTATCACACAGGATAGGATTAGATACACAGCTCAGTATACAGTATCACACAGGATAGGATTAGATACACAGCTCAGTATACAGTATCACACAGGATAGGATTAGATACACGGCTCAGCAGCCAGTAGTATTACACACCATTTCCCAACAACCTGTAGACATTTGATTCTCAGACAATGTCCAGAAATGTGGAGAATCTCTATTTACCCTGGAAATCCTCTGTTATTACAGGATCAGTCCCGCAGCTAGAGGGAGCTATTGGGATATTAGGAATTACTGCCGGACATCAGGAAAGAACTAGTTAAGCAATTGCCTGAGACATTCTGCAAAATATGTCCAAAGTGACGCAGCAATGAGAAGACTCAGAAAGCATCCTAGTCAGGACACCTACCTTCCTGCGAGCAATCCTCCATCCTCCGCCCTGTGCTGAGGTCTCAGGGGGTCTGGATGAATTTAGTCAGATCCTTTTCTGCAGCAGAGATCACCAGGGGGAGATCTGCACCGACCTGAGCCTTTCATTGAATGACTTTCCAGCGAGCGCCCGCACACATTTATCTCAGTTTCACTCTATGAACTTCCCCTTTCACTTTATTAAAAAAAATGCTGACGGCAGGAGAGTGGGGTGAGCCTCGCTGGGTGCTGCCTGAGGCGAGTATAGAAAGCCCCCCCCCCCCCCTCCAAAAATAGATACCCAACCCAGATATCTTTGGTTGCATGAACGGGCTCCCCTAAATAAAATTGTAGGACATGCCCCCCATTTGCAGATCTAAAAACCCACATATCTGGCCTCCACAGGATACACAACCACCTTCATTGTGGCCCCAGTTCAGTATATGGCCCCTACACAGTATATGGCCCCTACACAGTATATGGCCCCTACACAGTATATGTCCCCTACACAGTATATGGCCCCTACACAGTATATAGCCCCTACACAGTATATGGCCCCTACACAGTATATGGCCCCTACACAGTATATGGCCCCTACACAGTATATGGACCCTACATAGTATATGTCCCCTACACAGTATATGTCCCCTACACAGTATATGGCCCCTACACAGTATATGTCCCCTACACAGTATATGGACCCTACATAGTATATGTCCCCTACACAGTATATGTCCCCTACACAGTATATGGCCCCTACTCAGTATATGTTCCCTACACAGTATATGGCCCCTACACAGTATATGTCCCCTACTCAGTATATGTTCCCTACACAGTATATGGCCCCTACACAGTATATGGCCCCTACTCAGTATATGGCCCCTACTCAGTATATGGCCCCTACACAGTATATGGCCCCTACACAGTATATGTCCCCTACACAGTATACACTCACCGGCCACTTTATTAGGTACACCATGCTAGTAACGGGTTGGACCCCCTTTTGCCTTCAGAACTGCCTCAATTCTTCGTGGCATAGATACAACAAGGTGCTGGAAGCATTCCTCAGAGATTTTGGTCCATATTGACATGATGGCATCACACAGTTGCAGTCGCAGATTTGTCGGCTGCACATCCATGATGCGAATCTCCCGTTCCACCACATCCCAAAGATGCTCCTCTATTGGATTGAGATCTGGTGACTGTGGAGGCCATTGGAGTCCAGTGAACTCATTGTCATGTTCAAGAAACCAGTCTGAGATGATTCCAGCTTTATGACATGGCGCATTATCCTGCTGAAAGTAGCCATCAGATGTTGGGTACATTGTGGTCATAAAGGGATGGACATGGTCAGCAACAATACTCAGGTAGGCTTTGGCGTTGCAACGATGCTCAATTGGTACCAAGGGGCCCAAAGAGTGCCAAGAAAATATTCCCCACACCATGACACCACCACCACCAGCCTGAACCGTTACCGATACAAGGCAGGATGGATCCATGCTTTCATGTTGTTGACGCCAAATTCTGACCCTACCATCCGAATGTCGCAGCAGAAATCGAGACTCATCAGACCAGGCAACGTTTTTCCAATCTTCAATTGTCCAATTTCGATGAGCTTGTGCAAATTGTAGCCTCAGTTTCCTGTTCTTAGCTGAAAGGAGTGGCACCCGGTGTGGTCTTCTGCTGCTGTAGCCCATCTGTAGCCTCAAAGTTGGACGTACTGTGCGGCGTTCAGAGATGCTCTTCTGGCTACCTTGGTTGTAACGGGAGGCTATTTGAGTCACTGTTGCCTTTCTATCAGCTCGAACCAGTCTGGCCATTCTCCTCTGACCTCTGGCATCAACAACGCATTTCCGCCCACAGAACTGCCGCTCACTGGATGTTTTTTCTTTTTCGGACCATTCTCTGTAAACCCTAGAGATGGTTGTGCGTGAAAATCCCAGTAGATCAGCAGTTTCTGAAATACTCAGACCAGCCCTTCTGGCACCAACAACCATGCCACGTTCAAAGGCACTCAAATCACCTTTCTTCCCCATACTGATGCTCGGTTTGAACTGCAGAAGATTGTCTTGACCATGTCTACATGCCTAAATGCACTGAGTTGCCGCCATGTGATTGGCTGATTAGAAATTAAGTGTTAACAAGCAGTTGGACAGGTGTACCTAATAAAGTGGCCGGTGAGTGTATGTTCCCTACACAGTATATGTCCCCTACTCAGTATATGTTCCCTACACAGTATATGGCCCCTACACAGTATATGGCCCCTACACAGTATATGGCCCCTACTCAGTATATGGCCCCTACACAGTATATGGCCCCTACACAGTATATGTCCCCTACTCAGTATATGTTCCCTACACAGTATATGGCCCCTACACAGTATATGGCCCCTACTCAGTATATGGCCCCTACACAGTATATGGCCCCTACACAGTATATGTCCCCTACACAGTATATGGCCCCTACACAGTATATGGCCCCTACACAGTATATGGCCCCTACACAGTATATAGCCCCTACACAGTATATGGCCCCTACTCAGTATATGGCCCCTACACAGTATATGGCCCCTACACAGTATATGGCCACACAGTATATGGCCCCTACACAGTATATGGACCCTACATAGTATATGTCCCCTACACAGTATATGGCCCCTACACAGTATATGTTCCCTACTCAGTATATGTTCCCTACACAGTATATGTCCCCTACACAGTATATGTCCCCTACACAGTATATGTCCCCTACTCAGTATATGTTCCCTACACAGTATATGTCCCCTACTCAGTATATGTCCCCTACTCAGTATATGTTCCCTACACAGTATATGGCCCCTACACAGTATATGGCCCCTACACAGTATATGGCCCCTACTCAGTACATGGCCCCTACACAGTATATGGCCCCTACACAGTATATGTCCCCTACTCAGTATATGGACTCTACACAGTATATGGCCCCTACTCAGTATATGTCCCCTACTCAGTATATGTTCCCTACACAGTATATGGCCCCTACACAGTATATGGCCCCTACTCAGTATATGGCCCCTACACAGTATATGGCCCCTACACAGTATATGGCCCCTACACAGTATATGGCCCCTACACCGTATATGTCCCCTACACCGTATATGTTCCCTACACAGTATATGTTCCCTACACAGTATATGTCCCCTACTCAGTATATGTTCCCTACACAGTATATGGCCCCTACACAGTATATGGCCCCTACACAGTATATAGCCCCTACACAGTATATGTCCCCTACTCAGTATATGTCCCCTACTCAGTATATGTCCCCTACACAGTATATGTCCCCTACTCAGTATATGTCCCCTACTCAGTATATGTTCCCTACACAGTATATGGCCCCTACACAGTATATGGCCCCTACACAGTATATGGCCCCTACTCAGTATATGGCCCCTACACAGTATATGGCCCCTACACAGTATATGGCCCCTACACAGTATATAGCCCCTACACAGTATATGTCCCCTACTCAGTATATGTCCCCTACTCAGTATATGTCCCCTACACAGTATATGTCCCCTACTCAGTATATGTCCCCTACTCAGTATATGTTCCCTACACAGTATATGGCCCCTACACAGTATATGGCCCCTACTCAGTATATGGCCCCTACACAGTATATGGCCCCCTACACAGTATATGTCCCCTACTCAGTATATGTTCCCTACACAGTATATGGCCCCTACACAGTATATGGCCCCTACTCAGTATATGGCCCCTACACAGTATATGGCCCCTACACAGTATATGTCCCCTACACAGTATATGGCCCCTACACAGTATATGGCCCCTACACAGTATATGGCCCCTACACAGTATATAGCCCCTACACAGTATATGGCCCCTACTCAGTATATGGCCCCTACACAGTATATGGCCCCTACACAGTATATGGCCACACAGTATATGGCCCCTACACAGTATATGGACCCTACATAGTATATGTCCCCTACACAGTATATGGCCCCTACACAGTATATGTTCCCTACTCAGTATATGTTCCCTACACAGTATATGGCCCCTACACAGTATATGTCCCCTACACAGTATATGTCCCCTACTCAGTATATGTTCCCTACACAGTATATGTCCCCTACTCAGTATATGTCCCCTACTCAGTATATGTTCCCTACACAGTATATGGCCCCTACACAGTATATGGCCCCTACACAGTATATGGCCCCTACTCAGTACATGGCCCCTACACAGTATATGGCCCCTACACAGTATATGTCCCCTACTCAGTATATGGACTCTACACAGTATATGGCCCCTACTCAGTATATGTCCCCTACTCAGTATATGTTCCCTACACAGTATATGGCCCCTACACAGTATATGGCCCCTACACAGTATATGGCCCCTACACAGTATATGGCCCCTACACCGTATATGTCCCCTACACAGTATATGTTCCCTACACAGTATATGTTCCCTACACAGTATATGTCCTCTACTCAGTATATGTTCCCTACACAGTATATGGCCCCTACACAGTATATGGCCCCTACACAGTATATGGCCCCTACTCAGTATATGGCCCCTACACAGTATATGGCCCCTACACAGTATATGTCCCCTACTCAGTATATGTTCCCTACACAGTATATGGCCCCTACACAGTATATGGCCCCTACTCAGTATATGGCCCCTACACAGTATATGGCCCCTACACAGTATATGGCCCCTACACAGTATATGTCCCCCTACACAGTATATGGCCCCTACACAGTATATGGCCCCTACACAGTATATGTCCCCTACTCAGTATATGGCCCTTACACAGTATATGGCCCCTACACAGTATATGGACTCTACTCAGTATATGTCCCCTACACAGTATATGGACTCTACACAGTATATGTCCCCTACACAGTATATGTCCCCTACACAGTATATGTCCCCTACACAGTATATGGACCCTACACAGTATATGTCCCCTACACAGTATATGTCCCCTACTCAGTATATGTTCCCTACACAGTATATGGCCCCTACACAGTATATGTCCCCTACACAGTATATGGCCCCTACACAGTATATGGCCCCTACACAGTATATGTCCCCTTCTCAGTATATGTCCCCTACACAGTATATGGCCCCTACACAGTATATGTCCCCTACACAGTATATGGCCCCTACACAGTATATGTCCCCTACACAGTATATGTCCCCTTCTCAGTATATGTCCCCTACACAGTATATGGACTCTACACAGTATATGGCCCCTTTGTTATATATGACTTCTATGATTTCTTGCTCACCTACCCACTCTCCTTTCCAGACCAGAGTGCGCTGCTGCTAACGCTGAAGAATGCCAAGGCGCTGTATGTAGCATCCTGATGTCCTTCAGTGCCATGACATAAGTGCAGCACCGCCTAGAGGTAGCCTGGACAGGAGCATGGACAACATCCTTTGGAATCAGCTCGGTGCACCCACCATTAGGAGCATGGACAGTCACTACTTATTGCAATAGTACAATAGCACGATAGCTTAGTGGCTAGCGCTGGAGTCCTGGGTTCGAATCCCGCCAAGGACAATCTCTCTGTGTTTGTGTGGGTTTCCTACTACACTCCAAAGACATACTGATAGGGAATATAACTTGTGAGCCCTATATGGGACAGTGACTGCAATGTCTGTACAATGCTGCCAAATATGATGACAAGTAAACATAAATATACAAAACGATTGCCGGTGGTCGGTGTTTTGTTTCACCATCCTACGACATATAACTGTTATAATATGGGACCAGGGCGTGAGATTGTTATTTAGGGGATTTTCTTATATTTTCTTCTATCCAGGGTGTGGCGACTATTATTTATGTGGTAAGTGTGTGGAAATCCTGTAGGAGAGCACAATGTATCCTGCCAGCTGACTGCAGCCTGACCAATGGCCGTGCTGGGGAGACAGGGCAGGTCAGCGTCAGTCCCGTCCATCAGGAGAAGACGAGCCCCCGTCTACAGACCCCACAGCCTGTCCCACTTCTGTACGTCATGTCATAGGGCCATTGCCTCCAATAGCGCTCCATACCCACAGCTACAGACTGGTGCCCCTGCTACATCATCATTCCCTGTCTGCTGGCCACAGATCCCTGCCCAACACTCTCACTTTCTTTGGCATATCCCATTCATTTTATGGGATCCAGACAGAGCCGCTGGTACCTTCGAGATCCATGTCCTGTGTTACACACAGTTTTTCTGATGCAGTTTTTAAATGCCGGTTTATTACCACCTCCAGGGCATGTGAATGTGCCCTGGAGGTGGTAATAAAATATCCAGGAAAAAAAACATGAACCAAAACGCACAATGAGGAAAGAAACGTGTTTCTGACTTTACAAGTGAAACATTAACTAAATGGGCTTCACCTGTAAAAATGCAACTGCATCAAGAAATGCCTATTTTTTTTCTGACGCGGTCTCAACTGCACCATCTGAACACACCCTAAGGCCATCAACGTGTTTTTAGCGGATAACAGTACGGACACACAGGCTTTATCTTGTCTGTTTTACCTATAGCCATGTGAATAGACCTACAGACAGCCATGGTTTTAAAAACACCCGTCACATGTCATGTGAATAAATAATTCATTTAACCCATCAATGACCAAATGTTCTGGTTTTACTTGGAAAAATTATTTTCTTGGTTTTTTCTGGGTGGGAGGAGCTAAGATAGGACCAGATGAAGGTAATTGAGTACATGGCTGCAGGGCGCGGCTACCAGGTGATGGTCTGGGGGAGGCGCATGAGACCCCGCTATATAACAGCCAGCAGGGGGCTCTGGTCAGTAGCTGTACTGGAAAGTGTGGTCTTAAGGTAAGTGATGGGGCTTAATGGTATTAGTATAGAATTTTTTATTTTTTAGCCTTTTTGATGCTTGGTTCACACTACTATAATGGAGTCTGTTGAGTGTTTTCTTTGAAACTGATTCTCAAAATGACATGGGCTTGTTGCATTGGTGAGGGTCACAGTGTGAGACCCTCCTGCCTGGGAATTATAGATATACATATGGAGAGTTTCTGGAATTGCCAAAACAGACTCAGACTTTGTGTTGAGCTTTACCATGAAACAAATATTTGCTACAAAATATGAAGACCAATAACTTGCAGGCTGTAATAAAACAAACAAACACTGGAGCACAATATGAGATGATTCATCCGCTCATTTATTGAGCCAAATGTCTAGTAAATTATCCAAATTCATTAGTTTATACCAGCTTAACTTTGGTCTACATGGCACATATAAGCCAGGCCCATTCTGTGCAAACTCCGGTGTTGCGCCTGTGACTTTTTTTTTTTTTTTTTTTTTTTTGTTGCACACTGGTTATAACTTCTGGTGCAAATGTAGACGGAAAAGTGGCCACTTACTATTCCTATGCCCCATTATGTCCACGTCCTGGGGAACGGGCGAGAAAGCAGGGCTATAATGTGAGGGGTGTGACCCCTAGTTCTCCTAAAGGCAAAATTTGGAAACCTGAGCATGGATAAAACCTAGCAAGTGTGTTCCATCCTGTGCGGTGACCTCCCTACTAATCTCATGGCATTGATGTGCTGTTGGTTAACAAATCCACAACCACTGCTGGAAACTACTGAGACGCTGCATTGAGTGCATTTACCCTTGGCTATCCAAATGTCAGTGTAGCTGTAGGGGGAATACTGATATACTCCAACTTCTAGGGCTCATACACACTAGCCATGGAGTGCTGTCTACTCTATGGGTTTGGTGCACTTGCATTGCACACAGTCTTGTACAGATAACCTGTTGACATGGCTGTGTTCACACTGCCAGTACTGGGATCCTGAGCCTCTGGGAACTGCTTAGTCAGCTGCAGTATAAACACTTGTGCTTTGTTCCTCTTTTGCACGGTATGTCCTTGGCATCATCCTCATCACTTTCTTATCAGGTTCCTTGAGTAATCTAAGATGAAGTGCTCCTCTGCCGCCATGAACAAAATGGAAGCCACAAGCCAGAGAACTGCCGGGGGCAAAGGCCGAGGAAAGTCTAAGACCTACTCCAGCTTCATCTACAGGGTATTAAAACAGGTCAGTGTGATGTGCAAGACCTAGAAATCCCCAGTGACTGCCATAGTCAGGACAGGCTTGTCTTTCTGCCATAGTGGCCATCATTACAACGATCTGCTCATGTTAATGTGATCACCCAGCTTTTCTAGACTCCTGAACAGTAAACCTGCCTGGTTATGATGTATACAATGGCTTTATATAGCAAATGTCCGTTCAGGATGCCAGTGAGTCACCCTAATAGCCATATTGGTGCTTGCCCAACGTCTCTAATAGATTGTTTGTGAATGGCTTGCTTGCTTTAAGCCATAGATTTGTATTGTGCCTTCCCTTACAGCATGTAGTAGATTCCTTGGTCCTCGGTCTTGGCATTACTTGGTGTCTCTCATGCGTAAGATCTGTAGCTGACTGATCTGCTGTGACTTGTGAATTGTCGCTAATGACCTTAATCCGAGGATCTTATTCTTCTAAGTAATTCTCACGGTTCAAAGGGAAAGGCTATCTCAAGCCTCAGGCTGGTGGTGAAGGCTTGAGGTGACCTGAGACTCCTTGCACTGTTAGGCAGAGCCATGTTTGGTCCATGCCAATCATTCTGCCCTGTCTGTGGGTACGGTCAGATGTATTTGTCACTGTAGGTGCTGGGAGTAATGGTGTGCCAATGGCTTCCTAGCATGCCTTCAATATGTGGAGGGGGGAGGGGGTGCCAGGCACGGTCTCTGGGCTACTGGGATATGCATGGTGGGCTTGGTACGCTTTCTCCATGTGCTAATACAATTGTTTGCTCCTTGCAGAAACCTCAGGAACAGGCCATCTACTTGTGCAAGGAATCTGATCTGATCCTGTCCATCGCCTCTGAGGCTGCCAGGCTGTCCCTCTATAATAAGAGGAGAATCATCACCAGGCAAGAGGTTGAGACTGCGATTAAGACTGTCACATCCTTAGGACATTCCACCTGAGCCATCCCGAGATCTGCCGTCATCCATTGAAGAAACTTCTGGTTGTGTTGTTGTGTTTTGTTTTAATTGTGCAAATAAAAGTGTGTTTTAATGTATAGAGATCAGTGACTGCTCAATCGTCCATGTCTAAAAAATATTAAGACGTCCCTGCCTGTGTCTAGTATGTTACAAAAAAACTTGGAGCTGTAATCCATCATGGTGAACGGAGTTGGGGCTGCTTAGATGAGGCCGCTCTGAATTGGGGTCCCTTCACTTGTCACACTGCTGCAGAAGATCCTGCAAATGCATAACTGGATCTCTCTATAGATGTCAAGTCGTTCCACCAAGTTGTCAAATCTATAAAAACTTGGCACTCAAAGGCCCTTTGTGATGCTAAATTTGGGTTTTATTGAATAGACATTCAAAACTATAGCTATGTCTTTGGTCTAGATCAGGGATATTCAACTGGTGGCCTGTCCCAACCCTTGACTCTCATATCATTATGGCAGCAGGAACACTTATTGCCCACTCACTGTCCCGAAGCCCTGATCACTAGAACTAATGGTGGCAGGAATTATTGCCAAAACCCTGCTACTTGTTCAGGGCTTGGGGACAGCAGGCGGGAGATGAAGATCCCTCCTGGCAGCTGTCAAAATTTGTGTTGGCAATAATACCATGAGGAGGCCCAATATTGGGCATATACGGTGTGGGAGCATTCGTGGCCCCATCTCCAGTATGATGATCCCCACTCAGTTTAATGCCACCTGGTCTAGATCATAAATGTGGATTACACTAGAAAATGGGGTAATAAATGGGTGAAGATGCCATAGTATGGAAACTGTATTATGTCCAGAACTGAATATTCCAGATGAGGCTGCCATCATAATATGCTAATATCCCTGTCCACACCTCCTCCAATACATCACCATACCCTGCTGGCTATAGACACCGGTGACTGTTTTTGCAATCAGAGCTGTGGATTGGCGATGATTCCTGGGCCGTGTCCTCTGAGGTGACAGAATTGTGAGATCTTTATCAGCTGGTGACGTCCTCAGACATAGACATTACCCTGCAAGATGGACAAACACTTCAGGCTGCTATCTCAGCACGTATCTACGCACAAGACTTCATGAACAAGAACATGGTGTCTGCCAGGATCCTGAGATAAGCTCTGCTCTCCACCTCCTTATCTACACTGGTCGCAGCTGCAATTCCTAGAGGCGCCACTGGGGGCGGTAGATTATATCTCAATAGTCATAGATCACTGTCACCCTGCAAATCCTCCACCAATGTAAGTGAATAGTCACATTCTATTGCTGGATGTTTTTGCTACTAGCAGTCAGTCGTAGCACCCTAGAAGATAGAACTCCATTGGTGAAGAAGTTGCACGACAGGGACCACGACCTAAAAGGATAGGAAGCGGCAACAGCAGGTCACATAGGATGGTGGAGATCTACAGTGGTCACCCGTGACATGTATGAACTGTGCGGGCCAGAAGAAATGGCGCTAAGAAGAGGCATACTTTAATCTGGATCTATAAACTCTGTATTCAGCATTACCAAAGTCACATATAAAAGAGGGGAAAAAATGGTGGCGACTTTTATATAGAAAAGATGGCGGAGATGTGTGCGCCATTGTCTGTACAATACAGAACTTAGAACTACAACTTTGTAACTGTCACATGGACCAGAAACACGGCAGAGTGACAACACCAATGGAAGAGGGGTCTGATATGGGCAGTCGCGTTATGATCATGTGATATGTTCACGGCGAGGTCTATATGATCGATATGAAGACTATAATTTATACGTAAACTTAGATTTGTAAGTAACTTCTGATATTCCGTAGGATAAATAACCTTACATATGGCCGACTTGTAGAAGTTGCAATGGTTACAGAGTTGCTTGTAGCCTGTACATGACATTTAATTCCGTGATTTGCGCATGAATTGCAATCACCGTATAGCGCCACTCTGAGGTCACATGACAACTGTGACAATTACAACGCGCAAATCTGTCATCAAGCTGCAGGGATGTTAGGTTATATTCACATGTCGCGGTAAGCGTTCTTGCTTTCCTTTTGGGAAGGAGAGAGTTAAAGCATCATACTAATAGGGGCGCATTTACACTTTCAGCTTTTTGCATGCAGTTTTTGAAGTCGTAATCTGAATTGGATAATAGTGAATGAGTGACTATATCAGACCTGACACAGCTGAGCCCCGTGAGTCACAGACAGAATGGGCCAGCACCCCTCAGCTGTGGCTATAAAGCTCTCCCTATGGCTGCTGTGGGTTGTGTAACAGGAAGCAGTGGGCTGGTGAGTAGCAGAGCTGTGTGCGCTGTGGCTTCCAGTAATAGATGGTGTCATGCTTGAATTTCCAGAACTTTCTGGGCGTTGTGTTGCTGCTTTGGTGGGTTTTTCTTTTCTGTTGAGTGTAATGTGCTGTGCACAATCTGTTCTGTCCACGTATTACT
Organism: Leptodactylus fuscus; assembly: GCF_031893055.1. Taxonomy (NCBI): domain Eukaryota; kingdom Metazoa; phylum Chordata; class Amphibia; order Anura; family Leptodactylidae; genus Leptodactylus; species Leptodactylus fuscus. Next base: position 89,931,261 of record NC_134272.1, read on the forward strand.
GACCATAGTCCTGATGTGAATTGGACCCAAAACCTGTAAAACAGTTGTAAAACTCATCTGCGCTGGAAAGCTCCTTCATAGTTTGTCTGCTGGACTCATATATTGAGGTTTTTGTGGAAAACTGGTCCCAAACTCTGCAGATTTTACCCCATGCAGTGAGATCTAGGACTTTTCCAGTGTAACTTTAAAACTTCCCAGTGCAGGTAAATGTCTGCCGTGTGCAAGACCATCTATAGGGATCCATATGTGGCTGTGTATTTTGCTGGTGCATTACTAACTATTCTTATACCTGCACTTTAAAGCAATGGGCCGTAATCTCTTTAGTAGCCATGACCCCTTAAAGCGGTGACTTGGCATCATACGCCGCTCTGCAGTTTGTGGCTGTATATGCTGGCACGGTTATTAGCAACTCATATAGAACTAGGAGTAGCCATGTGTGCACTGTAAGGCCTTGTTATTGCCCTTCCATGTGATCCTAATACAGCACCCCTCTTATCTGTGTACCCCTCTATCAGCTCTCACTATTGGAGATCAGCGGTTTGGATTGTTCTAGTCGCCAGCATGAATTCAACATAAGGCATAAGGCCATAGAGAAACCCCAAAACAAGTATAAACTGCATCTGGTTAGACCCTTGGTCTGGGTAAGTCTGTGCTGACTGCTGGATGGCAATGTGCTGAGAATGGGGCACTTGGCTTAGAAGAGGGAAAGGACTGCTCCAGGTGCTACATGGTATGAAGCTGCAATGAGCAGGTAGAAATAGGGTGGTCTTGCTTTGGGTTACTTAGGTGGGGGTGCACTGAGATGGTCAGGTTGGGTGCAGCTCTGAGGTGGAACATTTCTACTTAACATTATACATCTCCAGAATCAAATCCTCATATTTGACCATTTTTGAGCTGCACCATCTTGGGGTAAGTGCAGGTTTTGTTGCACTTTGAGACCTAAACCTGTAAGCAAATATTCAATTAGTGCAGATATATATATATATATATATATATATATATATATATATATATATATAATTATATTTTCCCTCCATTACCATAACTTGGAGTATGAAGTGTTGCCATGCTAGAGTACTGGACTGCTGGTATATGTAGTTCTGTATCCCTCCCATAATGTCCTCTGTCCTAGGCGCTGTAGACAACAAGCCAGTAGCTTTGGGCCCTTGATCTACTGACCAAAGAAGGTGCCCACAGTGATGGCGTCAGAAGCTGCATGACTCTCCCATTACCAACCCAAAGTGCCATCACCAGCCCTGAGGACTGCGGGCATTGTTCCTGGATGGGGCAGCAAAGTGATGAGCGCTACAGTGTATGAGCCTGGTCTGACCTACATCAGGTGACGCGGGACTTCTAACACCTGAGAGAGTTACTTTTTAATTGTATAGAAATAAATTCTTTATACATTCAGTCTATCGGTAGATCTCTCCAGCTTGCAGGTAGTATAGTTATGTATGGCACCTGAAAGGTTAGCCACACCCTGGATATACCAGACAATATGCACCTGTGCAGCCTGATAGCGTTGGCTTGTGCTTTACACTGCAGCGCTGCTTGTTTAGGTAAACTGCAAAATCTAAGAAGGTTATTTTTAGTCTGTGGGCTCTGAAGAATCCTAAAGCTACAGGAGAGGCCTAAGATCAAACTGAAGCGTCCTGCTGATCAGTTTGAGGAGACGCCATGATGTGATTGATCACTTGGCTGAGCCCTTATGGGCCGTCCAGAGACTTTTCAGGAATCTTGGCACGTTATACCCCTGGTACATGATCATGGCGGTCATCGATGAGGCTGCAGCACCCGCCGCCTCTATCTCTGCTGATCTGGAGGGTCCTGGGTGTCAGACCTCCCCGGTCACATAGTGATGACCGGTCCTTAGGATAGATCGCTAATAACCCCCTCCATTGATAATGTGTATTGTGACGCCATCTTGGACGGCCACAATGGAGTGTATATAGTGCCTCAGGTTGGCGCCTCTGTACTGAAGGTACCGCTGTAATCTTACATCTACCGCAGCCATTGCCACAGGTACAATAGTTATGTGGGACCCCGGCCCATGTGAGAGATGACACAGTGTAAAGCACAGGGGGCGCTATAGTCATGACAGAACAGCCCTGGGTAGGTGGGGAATATATTTATTATAGGAATGACTTGGACTATTTGTCTGTTCTGGTGTCTGCGGCCTCCTGAGGGCCGGGCCTGCACCTCCAGCTAAGGCCACAACTACACAGTGCTGGTTAATAGGCAGCCGGGCAGCGAGGAGCCGGCGACAAGCACCTCCCACACACGTGACTGGCTACGTCACCAATACTAGCGCCGCCCTTCCTTGATCACATGGTCGGGAAGCTCACAATGGCGCGGTGCAGGGCAGTAACGTGGTGAGCGGTGCGCGGGGAGATCTGCGGCCCTATAGTGGGGGGGCACTGGTGGGTGAGACAACATGGGTTAGGGGGGGGGGGGGGGATAGTGATGCCTCCACATTATAATTAACTCTTCAGGGACATAGTGGGCCAAACTGTAGGCTCAGGGCAGCAATGTAAAATTAGGACTGTCCTCCTGGATCTGGGATTGTTGGGAGCCATGCTGCCAGTAGGGGGCGGCAGGTGGGAGCGGGGGCAATGCTGATGATAGTGTTGGAGTAGGGTCAATGCTGCTTTCAGTAGATCGGTCTGACCAGAGCTGTAATCTGCATCCCCCATGTACAAGACTGAATTGTTCCACTTCATTCCAGGAGGCGTCCTTCACTTCTCCGCTGTGCAGCCGCCCTGAGACGTGATCCTGGTGACTACTAACATGTCTGCTCCACAGCGGGGCTGCTTGTAGGTAGGTATCTCGTACGTGTGGCGGTATCAGGCGGGAGACTCTAAGGCTGCACGGGGAATGATGACCAAAAAGGCCGAATTGCAGTGTCCTCTGAGCAGTTACTCTCTGCAGGGGACACGATGACAAATCCTCCTGAAGCGAAACCTGGCTGACCACTGCTGCCTCTGAGCGGAGTCCCTATCACTCCATGGATGTGTCCTGTGCAGGTCTGGTTGCCTGTGGGTGATTTGCAGTACAGCTGCCTCTTCCACGTGACTAGCTGTGCAAGAAGTGCTGCATAGGATGTATCTGTAGGGTGAAGTGGATCCTTGGTCACCCCTATATCTCTGCCTATATTGTTCTCTGCATAATATTGTCCTGGTTTCCTTTTAGATGTCTATGGACTGAGCACATGTAGGAGCTGAGGAATCTGGAACTTCCCTCTAGACAAGGTGAGAGAAATTCAACTCTGATCTTGTATCTGTGCAAGTGAGGGTGCACTGCTGTGCTAGATGTATTCATCACTGAATCTCCTAAGTGTGTATACAGCTCCTGTGTCTGTGGTTACAGACCGATCCTGTGCAGTCTGATCTTGCATTTGTTGCTCCAAACCATCTGCCACTTTCTTGATGACCCACAAACCATAGAAGAGTTGCACCCTGCAGGATCAGACGGCACAAGGCTTGTTTGTAGTCTATAACCAAGGGAGTGCAGTAGTCGGGGATATGTAGAGGCTTTATTCCATGCTTCCACCCTATGCACTGCTGATCTAAAAATATATATATCTAATCCTACAAAGCAGACTTTCTAGCACTTTAAGCTTCTCCTTACCAATATGTGAAAGCCGAGGAATGATGACATAAAAGGCCGAATTACAGTGCCCCCTGAGCAGTGTCTCTCTTTTGGGGTGGCATGATGACAAAAACCCTTGAAGCGAAACTAAACTGACCTCTGCTCAGTCAGAACTATTTCATCTACTTAAATGCAGCCATGATGCTTACGCTCTCTTCTCCTCCGGCAGGATGAGGCCGACTTGATGTCATCCAGATGAGGACCAGCGCCCAACTGAGCCGAGTGATGTGTCCAGTGGTGAGATGGTTTACCTGAAACTTTGGAATAAACATGCAGTACGTGAGCCCATAACCGTGTATGCCGCATGTAACTAATAAAGCCAGTGTAATAAACCTTTGTGTGTTTTGGGGTTTTCTTTCTTTCTTGGTTAGTGATCTTCTCCTATCTGACACTACCAAGGTTAGATGCCATAAAGTGAATTCCCTTCCCAATCCTGATACAGAGCCCCAAACCCCTTGCGCGTACCTAGAGGTAAGTGACAATATTCTGACCCTCAGCAACCTCCGCTTGGTTCACTGCATAGTATCATTGAATTCAGTACTTGGCTGCTTGCTGTACACTGTCAGCCATTGACATAGATCATGCTGTTGTCAGAAGAGGAAGGAAATGTTTTCTCAGCCACACGGGTCTTCTGGTTCTACATGAGTAAGATCTTTGCATGTCAGGTCTGTGGTTTATACCAGGTCTTTCGTTTTTCTGTTCTATCCCTAAAATGCAAATAAAGTGTCAATATTGGTCAAATTCTCAAATGTGAGGTCTTGAATGTACCACACTGACCCCTGCATAGAGCAGTTTATGGGGTGCCTTCTTACAACCACCACTAGGGGGCAGCACACTAGTTGCCACAAGGCCGGGGCAGTTCACATGGTGCAAAAATAGACAGGAGGGCGATCCTACGCGTTTCTCAAATCATCAGGGGTCTAGATACATCACATGGTGTATAAAACTTTGACAGCGTGCATTATTCTAGATGAATGGCTTACCTTCTGTATTTGATCTAGATTGTATGTAGACCCCTGATCTGAGATGTGCAGGGTCTTTTTGCTTGGTCTTATGGCAGGCAGAACTACTAAACCAGATCAGTCCTTACAAGCGCTCCCTGTGGCTGGATGTGTAAAGCCCGGGGCACTAGCTTGGACGTTCCTAGTATATAATCTCACAGACCAGTCTGTTTCCTTCTCTCAGGATCGGAAGCCAGGCTGGATGTGGTATTATCTTGATACTCTTTAGAGCGTATTTTCTTTTTATTGGCTCTCCTAATTTTAGGCTTCACTTATTTTGGGCAATTGAGAGAGAAGTTTTTGAGGACTGGGGACCAGTAAAAATCTGATCACGTGAAAGCCGAGTCTATAAGGGAGGGTGAGGGGTTTGTTGCTGTCATATGACCATGTGCTGTTATGTACATGTATCTACTGCAGAAGTGAGACTGACTGAAGGGAAGTGGTGACCTGTCCATGTTATATGCAGTTACATAACTGAGGAGCTTCGTATATGAAGAGTAAACGTGCAGAGGCCCCTTCTAGGCTCCATTTTTCACTTGTAGTAGTTATGTGGCAGAGGAACCTTTTGTGCATCCTCCACCCCTTGGGCCCCAGTAGTGACTCTTCCCCCGCGTCCCATCTAGCTTTAAGATTATTCTCCAAAGTAGCTCCACTTATGTCTTGGTTTAGCAAAACTGCGCTCCCTATTCTTTCTCCAAAACCTACAATTTGCTTTATTTGGAGGTGCTGTTTGCTGAGTCACATTTTGAGGTTGTTTTATTTGTGTCCTGGGACTATTGTGCAAATGTTCCTTTTATTGGCGTGTAATATGAGCACAAAGCTGCCGTGTGACTTAGATGTTTTACATCTGCGCCGGCATCTCTGTAGACAAAAGTCCTGCCAAAGTGTGAACCCCATTTATAGTCTATGGAGTCTAACTGCTGTTTTAGCGGACAGTGCTCCAATGTTTAGTCGTCCCACCCCCACCCCGGCACAAGTCTGTACCTAGTCTGACCATCTAACCCTCCTCAGGGGGTCAAACGGCGTGCTGTGTACAGAGGCTTATTACACCATATATGACCAGATTATGCAGGCGCTATGTCCTAAAAGGTGGGGCTAGAGCATGGAGAGCTTTCCCACTACAGAGGATTTATTATAGTCACATTAGCATCGGCTCTCTGTTTGATCCATCAGGGGAGCAGACCAATAAACTAGTGGGCGCAGATGGAGCCTGACAGACCCCACGGACTATAAAGGGTCTCTTGTTTTAAAATTGGAAGCTGTGGCTGAAAAGCCAATGTGCACGAGCCAGGGCTGTTTTGACCACAGGGCTAATACTACACTTGCACTAGGCCCTATGTTAGTGCGGGGACCTTGGGGTAGTCCAGTGTTTGGCGTGCTGGTCCGGTGATCCCATCCCAAACTCCTCTGTGTATTGTGATGCAAGGTGAGCCGAGTATAACGCTGCTTTCTGCTGCCTGAAGCCTCCAGGACCAGAGACACAAGGGAATGTATTGTGGAGGTAACAAGAAGGGGGAACATGAAACTGTGATGGCCCATTATACAGGGACAATGCAGGGGCATATCGCTGTGTGTGGGGGGGGGCACTAAGGGGGTATTATACCTTGTGTGGGGCAGGTCCAACCTATGGAACCTTTCCTCTGGGCCCCCCCCCCCCCGTCCTGCCTGTACATTGGTACCTGCCAATCCCTCCTATACACATGCACGCCAGGCTGCAGTTTAGTGTTTGACCACTAGATGGCAATGCTAAGTAATAAAGGGAGAGACGTAAACATGTTGGTATGGAGATGACTCTTGTTGACAAGTAACGGACGCAGCCTGTGTGTCGGAGGCCGGAGCGCTGCCTTGTGCTTGGCGGAGCGGGAGAGGAGAGGCCGCAGCCCGGTGTATGAGGGGCCGGGGCGGTAAGGCTGTGTGTGATAGTGCGGTGTGTTGGGGTATCAGAGACATCTGTGTGAAGGTTTTGCCGCAGGGGCAGGCAATGTGCCGGGATGGATTTGTGGTCGTGCCGGCGGCCATTTTCTTGAAGACCCTTTTGTTAGTGGTGTGTATGGAAATGTCACCAGGAAAATGGCTGCATGAGTAGGACTTGTGTTGTGATTGTTGAGTGGTCAGCAGGCGGGGGGTTCTAGTGATTTTATTTGCATCAAACATGCAACATTTTTTTTTTAACACCCCCCCCCCCCAAAAAAAAAACAAAAAAAAAACAACAAACAAACAAACCAAAAAACAAAAAAAACCCCATCATCTCCTGACTGTGCCCCATATACGGCCATCACTGCTTGGAGGGACAGTCCTGACTTCCGACCCATGTTCCTCTGTCCCTCATTGCTCCCCTTCATAAAATTAAAGGGGTTGCGCCACTATGGACACTTATTCGCTCCTCACAGGACAAGGGGGTAAGTGTCAGATCGCTGAGGGTTTGACCGCATGGACCCCGGTGAGACCCAAAGTCCCTGTGAAGCCTCCGGTGAATGAAGCGCAGTGACCTTATATGACCGGCGCTCTATTTACATCCACCAGCATCATACAAACCTTTAAGGACACATCCCCTTTAACTATGGCGTTCCAGAAAATTTTGTGCATTTTAGTCTTTAAAATCTCTGCGGCTTTGCTCACTTTAATAACCTCAGATACAATGGCGCTAAACAGCGTGAGCTTCGTGCCATCAAATCTGTGGCAAGATCAAGAAGGACATCACTACCTTCCACTGAGAACAATGGGAGACAGATTATAGCTGAGGGGTCGGGAACCTCCGGCTCTCCAGCTGCTGTGAAACTACAACTCCCAGCATGCTCCATTCACTTCCATGGGAGTTCCACGAGCAGCAGAGTAGTATGCATGCTGGGTGTTGTAGTTTTGCAACAGCTGGAGAGCTGATGGTTCCCTACCCCTGTTCTAGCTGGAATTTGGTGAGTATTGAGACAGAATCCGCTCCAAATTCTGCCCTGTCCTCAGAAATGTGCAGTATTATATAGCGCTAGAAAGGCGACAATGTGCTGAGTTCAGTCACCCCTCCTGGTATGTGTCCTGCTGCTGTTAGTGTCTTCAGACATCCGCATCAGGCCCTATTTTGATGAGGGAGAGGACCTGGGACAGATCTGACCCTTCATATCTTGTCACTGGTGCTCTATATTGTGGTTGTCCCTCCAATAAAGAAAGCTCACCCGTACGATGATAATACACAGGATGATACGTGACAGTATTGCATACACGGGGTCTCATGGTCCGAGCAGACATCTCCTGGACTCCTGCTAAAGCACACAGGTTCCCCGATTCAGCCAAGAGGAGCGATGGGTTTTAGGGATCTTCTGCCAGACAGGTTCCTCTAGCACAGATGGATCCTCAGATCACCTGCAGTGTACACAACTTCATGTATCTTCCTATGTAACTGGTGCTGTTATTTCACAGGTATCGAACAAGATGGCGTCAAGCGGCGTAACCAAAGTGGAGATTACTGAACCCCCCAGGCAGCTGAGTGCCAGTTCAGAGGCCCTGGAATTCATATCCAGCGTGGGTGAGTGCTTTGACCCTCTAGCGGAAACTACAACTCCCAGCATACCCAATATACCCCATATATGATCTATATATCCATGTGTTCCCCAGGGTTGGAGGAGCTGCGTCTTTGCCTCTTCTCGGAGTCTTTACAGTCCGTCTCGGAGTCTGGTGCTGAGCTCGGCTCTTTTACTGTCAATGTCCAGTCCGCGTACTATGCGCAGGACGGACTGGAGGATGAGAAATGTTTCCTGGTTCACATCAGCAGTTCCAGCTCCGTCGATGATGTTCCCTGCGGCAGCTCCATCACAGGTCAGTGCAGGATACACCCTATAGAGCTGTATATAATATTGGATATATCTACACAGGGTGTTTGTTCCCAGAGATTTATGACTTTGTCTTTTTGTAGCTTATATCTCTCTACAGCTGGAGACCCTGGATCAGCACCATCACGAGTTTGTAAAGGTAACGCGCCATCAGACTCATTGTAACATCATCATATTATAGTGGCACTTGGGGTAACTAATGTGGTCATGGGGTAACAGCTGATCTGCAGGAGTTCTGACAACCAGTTTAATGGACATGACATTGATGTCGTTCATTAATTTGTTAATTTTTTTTATAGCTCAAAGGACACTCATTGGATAAGAAAACTCACATGAGGAGACGAGACGACCAGATGGTGATCAGCAGAGTCACTACTGAGGGTCAGGTCAGTCACCAGCACACGATGTCTGGCCCCGGGGGTGCAAAGTGTATTACAGAGCAGGGAAGCTGGTATCAGAGCATATTGAGGACCCCTGTATTAGCCATAACTGGGTGCAGCATCCATCGTATCGCTTAGCTATGTAGTACTGCAGGAATATAATGCAAACCTTTCACGTGCCCTCTGCGGATGCATTTTCCAGTGCAGAACATTTGCCTTGAATTCCAGGGGTGCACACAAGGAGGTTCAGTGGTAGCAATAGCTACGAGGCCCTGGGGGGGCCCAAAGGACAAGGAAAAGACTTCAGTTGGTAAAGGGGTAACCCATCACAGATTTTGTATTAAGGTCCCGGGGCAACAAGTTGAATGAGGCCTAATGCATCCATAATTCTCATCAACTTTCCACTTCCCTCCACAGCAAGTCCATCAGGAATCAAAGTCCTACAACTCCAGCTTGCTGACTGGCTTCATTTCTGAGGCCTCAAACCTGCTGATCATGCGTCTTCTGGCACGGAGGAGGAACCCGCCAAACTTGGATTTTCTGACCTTGGATGCAGAGATGAACTTGTGCGTCTCCTCCTATGTAAGTTGTGTGACATGAGACCTACATGGCTCCATACATTGCTGTGTCTGACTATATATGTGGACTCTGCGTTGTAGCGAGAACTCGGCCTCCGTCCTCAGCTCATCGGCAAAGACTCAGTAGAAGTGTATGGCATCGAGCGAGCGACTCACTCAGAGGACGTCCCAGTCACCTGGCAGTGCTACTTTCTATCAGATGGGTAACGTATATAAGACCACTTGTGTTTCTGTAATGTATGTCGGTAACAGCAGCCTTCATAAATCTGCCCCAGTGTATTCCATCATGTCCACATGTCTCTGTCATTGGTTCCCGCAGACATTTAGCCAGCCGAGTCCAGGTCGGGTCTCTGCTCACCATGAGAATCACACAGATGCCGATACTGTCTGAGCCAGGTAATGTCTCTACAGCCTGCGAGTCAATTGTCACACGGCGGCCATGGTGGGATTCTCCTAGGGGGGAATTGACTTTCAAGTTCCTCAGGGGCGGGAAAATAACTCCATTATATACACAGTAAAATAATTTCATGCAGTATCTATGGGACCTGGTAAGCGCTGTATTGTCAGATACTCCAAACTATTAGACAGTTCTTAAAAAGTCTAGGAAAGTTTTGCAAGTCGTGCCAACAGTACTTATCTCTTGCATGTTTTGTGCGGAAACCGAGTGGAAACCACATGGACCCCATTATAGTCTATGGGGTCTGCAGGGTTCCTGAAGGTAACCACTTTATTAATGCGTATAGGTTTCCATTCAGGGGTCCTCTGAATGGAAACTCGAACGCAGATGTGAATAGGGCCTTGGTAATGTAGTGTGTGTATATATATATGTATATATATGTATATATATATATATATATATATATATATATATATATATATATATATACTATGTGATTAAAAGTATCCGGACACCCGGCTGAAAATGACTTACAAGTTGGTGGCGCCCTCCATGGGTAATGCCGGATACAATATGGTGTTGGCCCACCCTTAGCCTTGATGACGCTTCCACTCTCGCAGGCAGACGTTCAATCAGGTGCTGGAAGGTTTCTTGGGGAATGGCGGCCCATTCTTCACGGAGTGCTACACTGAGGAGAGGTATCGATGGAGGTCGGTGAGGCCTGGCACCAAGTCGGCGTTCCAAAACATCCCAAAGGTGTTCTATAGGATTCAGGTCAGGACTGTGTGCAGGCCAGTCCATTACAGAGATGTTATTGTGGTGTAACCACTCCGCCACAGGCCGTGCAGTATGAACAGGGGCTCCATCGTGTTGTAAGATGCAATCGCCATCCCCGAATTGCTCTTCAACAGTGGGAAGCAAGAAGGTGTTTAATACATCAATGTCGGCCTGTGCTGTGATAGTGCCACGCAAAGCAACAAGGGGTGCAAGCCCCCTCCATGAAAAACACCGCCACACCATAACACCACCGCCTCCGAATATTACTGTTGGCACTACACACGCTGGCAGAGGACATTCACCAGGCATTCGCCATACCCACACCCTGCCATCGGATCGCCACATTGTGTACCGTGATTCGTCACTCCACACAACGTTTCTCCACTGTTCAATCGTCCAATGTTTACGCTCCTTACACCAAGCGAGGCGTCGTTTGGCATTGACCTGCGTGATGTGTGGCCCCCAATCACCTGACCACGTGGGAAGTCCGTGAGCTCCGCGGAGCGCCCCATTCTGCTCTATCACCATGTCTAATGTCTACTGAGGTCGCTGATATGGAGGACCTGGCAGTAGGGGGCAGCACAAGGCACCGAATATGACAAACGGATGTTATTTGGGGGTGTCTGGATACTTTTGATCACATCGTGTATATTTATATTTGTTGTCATGTCTGTTTACAGAGGATGAAGATCCCAAACCAGAATTTGCAAAGAAGCCCCTAAACTGGGAGGAAGACGCACAACTGTACTCCCAATTCCTGGATAGAAAGGTACACACATGAGGTTCAGAACCGCTGTACATAAAGATAGGCTCCTTGGCTTCTGGGGAACTACAAAGTGCAGCATTCTATGTAAGGCGGGAGGACTCACTGAGACTTGTAGTACCACAACTGCTTCCTCAAGTTTTGTAAACCAAGGTTGTCCCCAGTTACAATACAGATTTATTCTCCCTCTCGCGTATTTCTGGCATCTTCCCCTGACGGCGCCATGAAGGAGACATTGGGCAGTTTTACCAAGACTGTAAGGGTCAGTTCACACGTGAAAACCGCCTAGCTTATTTGTGCGAGGTAAAAAACCTCGGGGAGTTTTTTTGACGCAGTTTTTTGCATTCCACGCGGTTTTTGACGAGGTTTTTGACGCGGTTTTCGCTAGGTTTTTTTTTTCCTATATGTGCTATAGAAACTGCAGGCGAAAACCGCGCTTTTTTTTTGCAAAAAACCACGCGGTTTTGTGTGCAAAAAACCGCACGGTTTTTTACCGTGCGGTTTTCGCCTCCCATTCACTTCTATGCAATTCTTCAGGCGTTTTCCGCCTGAAGAAAGGTCATGTCGCTTCTTCAGGCGGAAAACGCTAGGAGGAAAAAAAAAGCTAGTGGTCTACATAGACCACCATGTTAAAGGAGAGGTTTTTGAAGCGAATTCCGCTGTCAAAAACCTCCCCTTTGCCCACGTGTGAACTAGCCCTAAGATTGTATGTCAGTCTTAATGAAGGCCGGACTGGTGCAGAGAACCGGAGATTTATGAGGGGCTGCGGCGTCTTCATATATCAGTCAGATGTCCTAGAGTCAGAATGGAAGTGTGGCTTGTTATTATAAATATGTAGGGGCCGAGGTGTCACCATGGATTGCGCCGTGTGAACATACCCTTAATATTTGCACCCTTAAACACCCCATTGCAGACTGTTGTTCCCCCAGCACTACAGGGGCCGGTGCTATCATGTGTTTTATTCCACAGGAAGAACTTCTGTCCGATCACGAGACCTACCTGCGACGACATCCGGAAGTGAAGGCTCTTCTGGCAGACTTCATGCAGTTCTTACTTCTCAGGAAGCCGGAGGATGTCGTTGCTTTTGCAGCAGAATTTTTTGGGCCTTTCTCCTCAACGCAAGAGCGCAGCGAGACTTTCCGATCCTCTGTAATCTCTAGTCCATTTCGTGATGGGTCCAAGTAAGGGGATCGGCAGGGGTTCAGGGGTTTACCGGGATTGCAACAAATGTATCCATCAGATTAGAGTCCATGGTGTAGGAGCTGTCCTTGGTATCGCAGCTCAGCCCCGGTCATTTGATTTGGACTGAGCTGCTTCTGTACCATGTGACCACTGAATGTGACATCACCAGCCGCCCCTCCCCCAATGGTCAGATAATGGTGACCTATCCTAAGAAAATCCCTTTAAGTGAACGAGGTCCAATACAATGCACTGATTGGCGGCTGGGGGTGTCTGGGGGTGGGGAATTGGCTTGGGGTTTATCACTGGGACCCCAGGCAATCACTAGTCCGAGTGACTTCTATGGATAGAGTGCCGGTGGACACGCCTTTCCAACCACTCCATTTATGTCTATGGGATCACCATCCTGGAGGCCGTACAGAAGAGATGGCCGTACACGTCACCAATCACACGGGGCACTTGTGGGGTGATCACTGGGGGTCCCTGTGGGTAAGAGTAAAGATTGGGATAATCCCTTTAAAAGACATTTAATATATGTATGACATTAAGTGTATCGGTCTCTTCTGGTCATTCTCCATAAAATCTTCAGCGAGCGCTGTACTATAACATGTTACCACGTCATTGCCATCCTTCTCCATCTCCATTTGTCCCCCCATCAGCCGTCTCTGCCCCAACTTCACCCTCATCGTTTTGCTAAAGCAGCAATGCAGAGAGTGAGGTGAATTTACTGACACCATATACTCTGTGTAGTCTGAGCCTGCAGTTTTACTCATTTACCCAGTAGGGGGCAGATGAAAGATCAGACTACACAGGGGAGGTTTGTAGTCAGGGATCTGGTTACTCCTCTAGTGCCATCTAGTGATCAGAAAACTGCATTACAGTGTCAAGTATAAACTCAGGATAAGTAATGTAATGTATGTACACAGTGACTGCATCAGCAGAATAGTGAGCGCAGCTCTGGAGTATAATACAGGATAAGTAATGTAATGTATGTACACAGTGACTGCACCAGCAGAATAGTGAGCACAGCTCTGGAGTATAATACAGGATAAGTAATGTAATGTATGTACACAGTGACTGCACCAGCAGAATAGTGAGGGCAGCTCTGGAGTATAATACAGGATAAGTAATGTAATGTATGTACACGGTGACTGTACCAGCAGAATAGTGAGCGCAGCTCTGGAGTATAATACAGGATAAGTAATGTAATGTATGTACACGGTGACTGCACCAGCAGAATAGTGAGCGCAGCTCTGGAGTATAATACAGGATAAGTAATGTAATGTATGTACACAGTGACTGCACCAGCAGAATAGTGAGCGCAGCTCTGGAGTATAATACAGGATAAGTAATGTAATGTATGTACACAGTGACTGTACCAGCAGAATAGTGAGCGCAGCTCTGGAGTATAATACAGGATAAGTAATGTAATGTATGTACACAGTGACTGCACCAGCAGAATAGTGAGCGCAGCTCTGGAGTATAATACAGGATAAGTAATGTAATGTATGTACACAGTGACTGTACCAGCAGAATAGTGAGCGCAGCTCTGGAGTATAATACAGGATAAGTAATGTATGTACACAGTGACTGCACCAGCAGAATAGTGAGCGCAGCTCTGGAGTATAATACAGGATAAGTAATGTAATGTATGTACACAGTGACTACACCAGCAGAATAGTGAGCGCAGCTCTGGAGTATAATACAGGATAAGTAATGTAATGTATGTACACAGTGACTGTACCAGCAGAATAGTGAGCGCAGCTCTGGAGTATAATACAGGATAAATAATGTAATGTATGTACACAGTGACTGTACCAGCAGAATAGTGAGCGCAGCTCTGGAGTATAATACAGGATAAGTAATGTAATGTATGTACACAGTGACTGCACCAGCAGAATAGTGAGCGCAGCTCTGGAGTATAATACAGGATAAGTAATGTAATGTATGTACACAGTGACTGTACCAGCAGAATAGTGAGCGCAGCTCTGGAGTATAATACAGGATAAGTAATGTAATGTATGTACACAGTGACTGCACCAGCAGAATAGTGAGCCCAGCTCTGGAGTATAATACAGGATAAGTAATGTAATGTATGTACACAGTGACTGCACCAGCAGAATAGTGAGCGCAGCTCTGGAGTATAATACAGGATAAGTAATGTAATGTATGTACACAGTGACTGTACCAGCAGAATAGTGAGCGCAGCTCTGGAGTATAATACAGGATAAGTAATGTAATGTATGTACACAGTGACTGTACCAGCAGAATAGTGAGCGCAGCTCTGGAGTATAATACAGGATAAGTAATGTAATGTATGTACACAGTGACTGCACCAGCAGAATAGTGAGCGCAGCTCTGGAGTATAATACAGGATAAGTAATGTAATGTATGTACACAGTGACTGTACCAGCAGAATAGTGAGCGCAGCTCTGGAGTATAATATAGGATAAGTAATGTATGTACACAGTGACTGCACCAGCAGAATAGTGAGCGCAGCTCTGGAGTATAATACAGGATAAGTAATGTAATGTATGTACACAGTGACTACACCAGCAGAATAGTGAGCGCAGCTCTGGAGTATAATACAGGATAAGTAATGTAATGTATGTACACAGTGACTGTACCAGCAGAATAGTGAGCGCAGCTCTGGAGTATAATACAGGATAAGTAATGTAATGTATGTACACAGTGACTACACCAGCAGAATAGTGAGCGCAGCTCTGGAGTATAATACAGGATAAGTAATGTAATGTATGTACACAGTGACTGTACCAGCAGAATAGTGAGCGCAGCTCTGGAGTATAATACAGGATAAGTAATGTAATGTATGTACACAGTGACTGTACCAGCAGAATAGTGAGCGCAGCTCTGGAGTATAATACAGGATAAGTAATGTAATGTATGTACAGAGTGACTGCACCAGCAGAATAGTGAGCGCAGCTCTGGAGTATAATGCAGGATTAGTAATGTAATGTATGTACACAGTGACTGCACCAGCAGAATAGTGAGCGCAGCTCTGGAGTATAATGCAGGATAAGTAATGTAATGTATGTACACAGTGACTGCACCAGCAGAATAGTGAGCGCAGCTCTGGAGTATAATGCAGGAAAAGTGATGTAATGTATGTACACAGTGACTGCACCAGCAGAATAGTGAGCGCAGCTCTGGAGTATAATGCAGGATAAGTGATGTAATGTATGTACACAGTGACTGCATCAGCAGAATAGTGAGCGCAGCTCTGGAGTATAATACAGGATAAGTGATGTAATGTATGTACACAGTGACTGCACCAGCAGAATAGTGAGCGCAGCTCTGAAGTATAATACAGGATAAGTAATGTAATGTATGTACACGGTGACTGTACCAGCAGAATAGTGAGCGCAGCTCTGGAGTATAATACAGGATAAGTAATGTAATGTATGTACACGGTGACTGCACCAGCAGAATAGTGAGCGCAGCTCTGGAGTATAATACAGGATAAGTAATGTAATGTATGTACACAGTGACTGCACCAGCAGAATAGTGAGCGCAGCTCTGGAGTATAATGCAGGATAAGTGATGTAATGTATGTACACAGTGACTGCACCAGCAGAATAGTGAGCGCAGCTCTGGAGTATAATACAGGATAAGTAATGTAATGTATGTACACAGTGACTGCACCAGCAGAATAGTGAGCGCAGCTCTGGAGTATAATACAGGATAAGTGATGTAATGTATGTACACAGTGACTGTACCAGCAGAATAGTGAGCGCAGCTCTGGAGTATAATACAGGATAAGTAATGTAATGTATGTACACAGTGACTGTACCAGCAGAATAGTGAGCGCAGCTCTGGAGTATAATACAGGATAAGTGATGTAATGTATGTACACAGTGACTGCACCAGCAGAATAGTGAGCGCAGCTCTGGAGTATAATACAGGATAAGTGATGTAATGTATGTACACAGTGACTGCACCAGCAGAATAGTGAGCGCAGCTCTGGAGTATAATACAGGATAAGTGATGTAATGTATGTACACAGTGACTGCACCAGCAGAATAGTGAGCGCAGCTCTGGAGTATAATACAGGATAAGTGATGTAATGTATGTACACAGTGACTGCACCAGCAGAATAGTGAGCGCAGCTCTGGGGTATAATACAGGATAAGTAATGTAATGTATGTACACAGTGACTGTACCAGCAGAATAGTGAGCGCAGCTCTGGAGTATAATACAGGATAAGTAATGTAATGTATGTACACAGTGACTGCAGCAGCAGAATAGTGAGCGCAGCTCTGGAGTATAATACAGGATATAACTCAGGATCAGTACACACACCTCGGATCAGCGCCGCACACACAGGAGAGACATGAAGTAATTTCTACCACAGACATTTTTTTTTAATCCAGCATTTGGTAATCCAGAAATCTTATGAATAATACAGAATCTCCAGATCTATGGAAATAATTACAATGACATTTCTATTATATGACATTTATTTTCACCATTTCCTAGGTCTCTGCTTTCTGTCAGTGAATGTTCTGACCAAATCCTTCTCACAGCTGAGGGTTTGTTACAGTTGTATCCAGTGTAGACAATATTCTGTATAATATCAGGTTTTCGGCCCAGTAATGTCCACAGTCACTGACAACCAACAGAGATCTTGAATGTTGTAGACCTGAAGCTCAGGGTGTCAGGAAGCTGCGGATCTTCTTACTATGATATAATCTGATAATCCGATCCGGCCCATTACGGGATTATCACATTATAGTGTTACTTTTTGGATTTGTCTTCGGTGCTAGATTATTTTTTCATTTTCACAGGTGCAAAAAAATGTACAAGACCCCCAGGGGGCAGCAGAGGGTCAGGGGTCTCGGGCGCCATCTGTCATGGATAGGCTTTTAGGTTGTTCCTATGGCACAGATGACACCTTGTGGAGACCCTGCTTACCCCCCTCCTCTTGTATTCATGGAGAAAGATGTAACCACCAAGAATAAGTAGTTTTTCCAATATACAAATGAGGTTCAAGTGCTCAGTGGGCGGTGCTAAGGCCAGCAAGTGCTCTGGCGCTCTCCAGCCACCCCTGGCCCAGGCCTTCCCCTTGGTGCATGTGATGTCAGTCAGTGCTGGAGACCAAGGAGAGGTTTGGGACAGGGTATACTGAAGCACTTGCCAGGCCTAGGACCGCCCACTGGGCACTTGAACCTCATTTACATACTTTTTTGTTTTTTAATCCTTATTGATTAGATTTCTCTCCAGTGCTACAAAGTTAGATTTACACAATTGTCTGCAGACACCCCTTATAGACTCAATTTAAAGGAGACAGAATTTTTAGAGATTTGTCTATGCAAACCCTGGCCGTAAGAGCAAACCATGACAGTAAGTGTGTCTGTATGAGCGGGTCCATTAGCGTGACCCCAGTAAGCGGTACTACTACTGCGCCCCCTTCTTGTGCTCAGAATTTAGGGCTAAAAAATCAGTCACCACTAGGGGGAGCGCAATACATAGGTTGAAGTCATAGAGAGCAATAGAAATCTATTTGTTCAGGGCTCCCCCTAGTGGCAGTGTCAGGCTTTAGTGGACGACTCGTCTTCTCTGCCCGTAGATCGCTCCTATTTTAGGATATTTACGGGTAATTCAGGAGAGGAGACACGTGTCCCATAACAGCGCGGTCTGTGATTATTCCGCTCTGGATTTCTGCCGCCATTAGCTGTAATATTCACAAAGATTCTGGAGCAATGGGAAATTTAAAAGCTCTTTTTAAACCCTAAAACTGTTCCACTTCTGTCCACAGGCCATGTCTGGTATTACAGTTCAGTCTTATTCACTTAAATGGCGATAAGCTGTAATACCAGACCCAGCCTGTGGACAAGGGTGGCGCTGTTTCAGGGAGAAAAAAAACTAAACTAACCCTATATTTTTATCTTGCTATCACACACCCTACTGACCGATATGTGGGGACATCTAGGATTCACATTTGTGGGATTCTTTGAGAACATTTGACACAGCACACGCTACCCCCCCCCCCACCACCCCACAATAGACTGATTGAAAGGGCCACAAAGCTAAAAATGCCCAAATATCTCCTGCCTACAGCTATTTCTCCTAAACCCCTATACACATGCATGCTTGGTCAGCCAAGAATAGGATTGCGGGTTGAAATTCAGTGTCCCCGTCCCGTCCCCGTCTCCCCCAGAATCATCTGTCAGGGGAGAGATGGGAAGTTCCCATACACAACAGATCCCAGCAGAATCGGCAGACATTAAAGGAATACGTATGGGGCCCGAAGATGGCGCCTTATATGTCAGTCACATGGATGGCATGAGAAGAGGTGATAACAGGGGACAATAGATTGCAAGTGGCTGATAACAGGGGACAATAGATTGCAAGTGGCCGATAACAGGGGACAATAGATTGCAAGTGGATGATAACAGGGGACAATAGATTGCAAGTGGGTGATAACAGGGGACAATAGATTGCATTGAACTCCACAGCAAGTGGCTGATAACAGAGAGAAACCGATTGTATTCAACACCACAGCAAATTTGGGGGTGGGGGGGTTCTATAATAATATATCTTACTACATACGATATTCTGCTGGGCAGGAAAATACACACCAAAATTCAACACCAGGGGGCGACCCCAGTGCACAGGATTCCCTTCTTGCCTATGAGGGAGCAGCCATATTGGTTCAGGTTCCTTCACTTCCATTGCTGCCCTTCGGTCACACACAGCCACGGGCAGTGCCCCCTGTGGACGCTTGTAGTCACTGCATCCTACAGTCCTCCTAAGTCTTAGTGTTTACTCCCAGGACACCATACTTTTTGGGGTGGGGTATATACGGTGACCCCCACACCAGGTTCTCATGTAGTGTTCCAATGTATTGAGTAAATTGTCCAAAACTAAATCTATATGAAGAACAAAAAAAAAAAAGTGCAATCCTCCGGTGAAGATCTGCGGCCGTCTTCCTCTCGCACAGTCATGATCTCGGCCTCCATGATGGTTCTAGTGATACAGACGTCCATACCCGACCCCCCTGGAGGCCCCATCCTCCGCCCGCAGATTCTCCAGTTCGCAGTCCGTTTTCCCCGTCAGGTCACATGACTATCTGCCTTTGAATAGGTCTTTCCTTCTTCGCACTTCTTCTAGGACCCGAGAACGGTAACGGCTCCACTCCTCGTCCGCTCCGCGCTGGAGGTCGAGCGCCACGTGCAAGTCCCTAGAGTGAGTGCGCAGGAACGGGTTGTATTCCTTCTCTTCTCCGAGGGTGGACGGACACTGGACCAAAAACAAAGTCAAGGATTTAGTCTGTATAGGAGGATGCTACATGGCTAACCTAAGGTCATTAGATTAAACCAACATCTACTCTAGTTACATCCAAAGCAGCACTCACAAATCTGTCTGCATTCTTTTAGCTCTTAGTAGGCAGCCGTTCCCTGTTGGTTCAGTGTCTGGATAGTGAATACTCTTCTATGGTGCACTATATGGACATTACATGGCAATTGGAAGCCAGCTATATCCTGAATGCAGCTCTGGCTGTGACTAGAGAGTAACTAATGTAAAGCTGCTCAATGCTAGTGTGAAGTTACTAGATCCTGAAACCACGAGACTGTGACCTATAATGGATTGTGGCTGCACTGATCGTGTCCAGACCTACAGCACATGTGGGACAATCTACATGTCCGTCCATCCTCATACCTACCACTGAGCACACACAATGTGGGACCCCCCCCCTTAATCTCCTCCCCCTCCCCGGACCCCTGTTAGACCCACCGTGCATCTCTTCTCCAGTCTCTGCTGAACCACCCACTGAAACTTCTTCTCACGTGGGGCGTTATTGGGCTCCACCACGGCAGCAAACATGAGGTTATCGGCGGCGTACTCGTGGCCTGCAAGAGGAGAAAGATGATGGTGATGGCTGGAGCTCTGCCTGCTGTCAGTGAATGGAACATCCAGATGAGGATTGGAATCTGGAGCTGACCCGACAAGGATCAAAATCAGCTCCGTATTCCGGCAGCATTACCCCCGCTGGGGCGCAGAAGAAAAGCTGCAATTTGGAGAGGAATATTAGGCAGTTTTCCACCTCAGATTCATCAGTGTGAACAGCGCCTCACAATGCTGGACACATAGTAACAAACCCGCAGCTGTGAATATAAATCGATCTATAAGTATCCAGACTATGACATATAACATCACCTAGCAGAGCTGGAAAAGCTGGGTCTGGGGACACTGTGCCTTTAAGAGGTTTTCCTACCACTTTTGGATCAGGCAGTATACACAGACAGGTATACATAGTATATATACTGGGGTATACAGAGATGTAGCCCCTGCACCAGCCCTGCACTACCCAAGCCAAGCTGTCGTCTCATCCCAGGCTCCTTCTCCTCCTCTTGTCACATCACAGGCACAGATGTCACTTCTGGCAGCAGATACACAGGAGACGCTTCATGATTGTTTTTCCGCCAGATTTTTTATTTTTATCTTGTGTGATTGTACAGGGATAGAAGCAACGAGAAGGAGCTGCAGACAGAGGAGCGGGGGCAGCAAGAAGCACTGCACCGTGTTACTTCACCTCTATCACCTCCAGGGGCAAATAAATCAGTAAATGCCTCGTGGTGTGACCGATCACCAAGAGGTCCAGAAATCCGGGCAATTCTGCCACAATGCACTAGGGGGAGCTCACAGCACAGGGACTATTGACTTCAATAAGAGCTGGATATGGCCGGGGCTATGCTGAATTCTGACCACAACTCCCATCAGGCAACCAAGGATTGCCGTGTCACATTGTGTGCCCAAGGTTGCAACCCCCCCCCCCCCCAAATAACGGTACAGTTACTATTTACTTGCAGTGTTGTGGGAAACGTGGCGATCTTTGGGAGTTTCAGGCAAAATCGCTGCGTAGATCAAGCCTAAATCTATATGCAACATGCTCCCCCTATTGGTGACAGCAGGCAAAACATATTCTATCCCTTATCTATAATTGCAGAGATATACAGCACAGACCATAAGTTTGGACACACCTTCAAAGAGTTTTCTGTATTTCCATGACTATGACAATTGTAGATCACACTGAAGGCATCAGAACTCAGAAGTAACACATGTGGGATTATATACGTAACAAAAAAGTGTGACACAACTGAAACTCTGTTTTATATTCTCGGTTCTTCAGAGTAGCCACCTTTTGCTTTGATTCCTGCTTTACACACTCTTGGCATTCTCTTGATGAGCTTCATGAGGTAGTCACTGGGAATGGTTCTCACTTCACAGGTGTGCCCTGTCAGGTGTAATAAGTGGGATTTCTTGCCTTATAAATGGGGTTGGGACCATCAGTTGTGTTGTGCAGAAGTCAGGTGTATACACAGCTGACAGTCCTACTGAATAGACTCTTAGAATTTGTATTATGGCAAGAAAAAAGCAGCAAAGTAAAGAAAAACGAGTGGCCATCATTACTTTAAGAAATGAAGGTCAGTTACTCTGAAAAATTGGGAAAACTTTGAAAGTGTCCCCAAGTGCAGTTGCAAAAACCATCAAGTGCTACAAAGAAACTGGCTCACATGAGGACCGCCGCAGGAAAGGAAGACCAAGAGACACCTCTGCTGCGGAGGATAAGTTCATCTGAGTCACCAGCCTTAGAAATCTCAGGGTAACAGCAGCTCAGATTAGAGACCAAGTCAATGTCACACAGAGTTCTAGCAGCAGACACGTCTCTACAACATCTGGTAAGAGGAGACTTTGTGCAGCTGCTAGAAAACCACTGCTAAGGACCGGCAACAAGCAGAAGAGACCACAAGGAATGGACATTAGACCAGTGGAAATCTGTGCCAAGGTCTGATGAGTCCAAATTTGAGATCTTTGGTTCCAACCACCGTATCTTTGGTGATCGGATGGACTCTACATGCCTGGTTCCCACCGTGAAGCATGGAGGAGGAGGTGTGATGGTGTGGGGGGGCCAAGCTGGGGACACTGTTGGGGATTTATACTGGACCAGCATGGCTACCACAGCATCTTGCAGCAGCATGCTATTCCATCCGGTTTGCGTTTAGTTGGACCATCATTTATTTTTTAACAAGACAATGACCCCAAACACCTCCAGGCTGTGACCAAGAAGGAGAGTGATAGGGGGCTACGCCAGATTAGCTGGCATCCACAGTCACCAGACCTCAACCCAATCCAGATGGTTTGGGGTGAGCTGGACCGCAGAGTGAAGGCAAAAGGGCCAACAAGTGCTAAGCATCTCTGGGAACTCCTTCAAGACTGCTGGAAGACCATTCCTGGTGACTACCTCATGAAGAAGCTCATCAAGAGAATGCCAAAAGTGTGCAAAGCAGGAATCAAAGCAAAAGGAACCGAGAATATAAGACAGATTGTCAGTTGTGTCACACTTTTTTGTTACGTCTATAATCCCACATGTGTTACTTCTGAGTTTTGATGCCTTCAGTGTGATCTACAATTGTCATAGTCATAGAAATACAGAAAACTCTTTGAATGAGAAGGTGCGGCCAAACTTATGGTCCGTGCTGTATATAAAATTCTTAGTACATAAGTCTGAGCCCTATAATGTAATAGCTTACGTGCTCTTAAAGTGACCTCCTCCTATACTCGCCACATCTATAGATTGAATATTCGCTTCCATCTATAGCCACACTTTTATGGGAGTTCTGAGTAGATGTCATGTTACTCCTTGGCCACTAGATGTCGCCTCAGCACGTCTTATATTTTCTCCTATTTACTAACACAAAGACCCTTCAGATTTAGGCAGAACCTTCCATAATGTGAATTTGGTCCATTTAACCCCTCGCAGCGGACCTACCAGGCCAGAGCAGGGTGCTGTCACTCAGAGAGGCCACGGTGTCCAGTGACGCCAGCATCGTGTCCGCCGAGCCCTCGAACATTCTCCCTGCAAAGACAAAAACAAAGCGGTGACCGCGCTGGAAGCCCAACACAAAAACCGCGCACCCCCCACAAAACCTAAAACTCACACGCAGGGATAATCGGCAAATCTGTTATTCAGGACGGGTGACAAACAGGCCGCCACTGCAACTAACATGGGGCTGTCACTCAGCTTTCCTAGTGACAGATAGAAACATAAAACAGCCTGACATGGTGGTTAGTCCTGGATATGGGGACTGAAGAGATGACAACAGGCGGCAGCTTCCATGTGATAATGGGTATTGCTGCCATCTAAGGGGGGGGGGGGTGTCACCCAGCTTTCCCAGACTACAGAATGAGTCCGCCTGTGCAGGGATATCTCACCTTCTACAATATCGCTACATAACGAGGCAAAATTATATTTCCGGATGCTAGAAAAGCTGGGTTAGGGGCATAGATATGTAGTCATCCAGCTTTCCCAAATGTTATGTGACAGCCAGGGGTGTAACGTGACGATCCTGGACCCCCAATGCAAAATCTATAATGTGGCCCCTCCCACCTTGTGCCATTTATAATAGCGGAGTATTACAGGGGGCCCCTCAGGTTCAGGGCCCGGTAGTGGACGCTACCTCTGCACCCCTATAGCATCCCCCATTCTCCCAACTTTGCCAGGTTCCTGAATGGCAAAAAAAGACATGAAAGCCAAGGATTGAGCAAAAATACAGATCTGCTATTCAGGATTCTGGAAAAGCTGAGTGAATTCGCCTCTAGCGGCGCAATGGCTTCCATACTGGTTGTTCCCCGTCGTCCCCAGAAACAGATTTAAAGGGGAAGACTTATAAATACCGTAAGAAAATCTATAAGGAAAATCGTCTTTGTTGTCCGTAGAAACCAATCACAGATCAGCTTTCATTTCGCAAGAGCGCTACAAGGAGCGGAAGCCGCGCGGCGATTGGTTGCGATGGGCAACAAAGACGATTTTTTTCTTTTAGATTCTTTCCCTAATATTTTCCTCGATCCCCTTATCTCGCGCTCTCCCCCTATAACAGTCTCATGGAGTCAGGCGGGAGACGGCGGCGCTTGTGAAGCCGTTCCCTCCTGTCTGACAATGGCGGGGTCAGCGCACAGCAGGACGGATGAGCCGTCTCCATGGCAACAGCGAGACATGGCGGCTCCGGCAGGGTTTTGTCCTCGTATCCTACGGTTTAAGGTTTTACTGAACTCCCCCCTTGGGTGTTGTCAGGCTGACGAGTCGATTGTGCCGCGCTAATTAGTGACTCCGCATTCCTGCACTGAATCGGTGGCGGAGGAGGAGGAGGAGGGTGAATAGAACCTGCTGGTGCCTATACATCATGGCCGCCGCGCCGCCGTCTGGGGGCGTCACCGGTACAATGGGAATGAAGAAGCTTAGATACAGAAAGCCAAACATTCTCAGAGTCATCCTTCTATGTCAAGCACTGAAAGAAAAAACACCCATACTATGAATCTGCTTCTGGGAAAGCTGGGTGACTGCCAATATGGCTGCTAGTACAGATTTAATTCAGGGATTTGGGAAAGCTGGGTGCCTTCCAGTATAGCTACCATTACAGTTTTACATCAGAACCTGGGAAAGCTGGGTGCCTGCCTCTTTTTTTATGTTGAGCTTGATAGAGATTATCAAAGTACCTACGTAATAAAAGGCATGACCTGCGATATCTTCCACCCAACTTTCCCAGATTCCTGAATGGTAGATATGGTTAGTAGTGAAAAATATGGAAGCAGGAAAGCTGGGTGGCAACTCTGTGTATAGTCTTCTTCTATTAGTGAATAGGTGTGCCATTCAGGAACCTGGAAAAGCTGAGTAAGATGCCTAGTGAGCGATAGGATAAGGAGTCTGTCCGAAAATAATCCAAGTCCTTGTATCTCAAGCACTGAAAGAAATTCTATGAATATTCCTTTACGGTTATATCTGTTTCTGGGAAAGCTGGGTGACTTCCAATATCGCTACCATTACAGTTTTACATCAGAACGTGGGAAAGCTGGGTGCCGTTTATACTGAAGTGTTAAAATTGATGGACATTTTCCTTTTTTTATCCAAAGTACCTGCGTCACATAATGTACGAGCCTTGTTATATCTCCCACCCAGCTTTTCCAGACTCCTGAATGGTAATCATTTGCAGTAATGAAGATCTATAGAAGACGGGGTTCATCTCATCTTCAGATTAGGAATGCAGAAAAGTTGGATGATGACTCAATTCGAAGATTTGCTTCCATTACTGAATGTATGCGCCATTCAGGACGCAGGAAAAGCTGGGTTGAAGGTTTAGTGGGATATACAATAGGGATAAATGGGATAAGTCACAGCTCCCGCCCCAGGATCACTATTATATGTCACCTCTATGTGTGACGGCTCCTCTTATATGGCCGCTCATTATAAGTTTACTGCCCCTTTAAGATGTGACGGTTGTAAGTGCAGATAAATGGCGGCTGAAGTGTTTCCCGCTCTCTTCTCTCAGGTCAGTGACTCTGAGGAGGAGCAGCAGCTGCACAGACGTCAAGATGGATTAATCGCAGCGTCAATCTCAGCCGCTCTGAAGGAAAGGATTAGGATTTATTATAAAGCGGAGGCTGAACAAGCAGCGGCAACGACCTGAACAGAGGAACAACCCCACAGCTGCGGCACAGCGCCAAGAAAAACCGTATTAAAATACTAAAAAACCACAACTGTTTGAGTTCTGCTACACTGGACAATCTAATTTTTAATGCAGCTTTGGAAGGGAGTGGAGTAGAAGACGTTGTAAGTCTTAGAATCAGCACAAGATTCTTATAAGATGTAAACATTTGCATCTGCGTCCGGAAGATAAAGCGCAGAATTACTGATCCTCCCCACCTGACTACTGCACCGGCGCTGGAGCCATTCCAACCATCCATACATAGGAAACAGAGCCCGGTTATTAGGAGCAGACTGCAGCGCCCAATGAGCTGCGCCAATCTCTCACCCGACGTCCTGCGGGCTCAGGTGCGGCATCTGACACCACTGGAAGGTGTGCAAATATATACGTACACGTCACCTGCCCCCTGAAAGATGAAACCGGAAGCCCCCAGGAAGCTCAACAGATACTATTGGCAGCTGCTGCAGAACCTCTTGAGGAGTGTCATTCATATCAAACAGTGAATGGGCTTGAAACTTCCCTTTCCCTTTCAAAAAGCAGCAGCAGCAGAGAGGGTGCGCAAGAAAGAAATATGTTGCCCCAGCTGCTGCAGAACATCTTTTCCGAAGAGAAAGGGAACTTTGTGGCAATCACTGATGGGGGGTAGAGAGTTAAGGGGCACCTTTATTGTTAGATCGTCACCTCGGGTTTGTGATGGCGACCGGCACCATCAAGTTTCTGATCCAGCCCTGAGCTCCTGTGGACTTCACCCCCCCATAGGATGAGCCTGCGTCTACCGTAGTCATACATGAGGCCAATCCTCTGCAGGGACCATCAAGCATATCAAATACCAGTCAGGGTGTAGAAAAGATGGGTGACCGTACCCAGAGGAGACACCATGGTGGAGTGGAGATTGAGTCTCTGGACTTACCACAGCCGGCCAAGAAGAGAAGGTCCCCGGAGAAGAGACAGTCCGGGCCGTCGCCAGATTTCCCATCCAGCACGTAAATCATGTGACCAACCGTGTGACCCGGAGTAAAGAACGCCTGAAATTGGAGTCGCCCCACGGCCAGCTGGTCCCTGTCAGACAGAGGGCTGAGAGGAAAGAAGGGGAGAAGTCACACAACAGCGCAAGCGACCGGCGGCCACATCCGTCCATTACAAAACAGGCGGCAAACTAAAATTATACGTTTATCGAAACCGCCATCATGGCGACCAATCACAGCTCAGCTTAAAGGTCTTAACCTGCAATGGAAATGTAGAAGCTGCGCTGTGATTGGTTGCCATGAGCAACAACGACAGAGAAATCCTCTCATGAGCAAACAAAATGGCCGCCATTACAACTCCTCTAATCTACAGGCAAACAATATGGCCGGCTTAAAGATCCCGCAGAAGGATAAAGCAAAGTTTCAGTAATTTGTCAGGAATTTTTTACATTTTTTTTTACTGAATATTTGTTGCTTTCTATGGCAACGAATGTAAAAATGACGAGGTAAAAAAGTAAATTAATACAATGGAGGTTACATGGAGTCGCACAGGATCGGCCCCTGATAAACGACACATGAACCGGTCCAGGCGGTTGCGAATCGCGGCTGAAAACGGAGGCAAAAAGTAGAAGATTTTTGCTGAGGCAGGACGTCTCTACGGCAGACATCTTGCATCAGACCTGCCCACGGCAATAACCCTTTCACCGCCATAATACATAAAATCTGACTCATTCTTTCACATATTGACCAAAGTGCCAGAAAATCTCGTACTGTGTCAGTTCCGGGATGTCGTCGCAGGAATGTCCGTACACCCGGCAGGATTTGTGCAGCTTCTTCAAGGCTTTATTGCCCCCGCTGTGATCCCTGGAACAAGAAGAGAACAGTATGGGATTTGTACATAGCCTTAAAGGGACACTTAATCATTGTAGTATTTGCAGGACAATCTCTTGTTCCCTGTTATCAGCCATTTTAGGTTGACCCTGCCCCCATTGCTCCTTACTGGTACCCGCTGCGGCTCTTTATAGGGCCCCGATTTCTTGGCTCTTCGTTTTATGTTTCCACTACCATTTCAGGAAACCGGTGTCATTCCCGTTAAAGCGTTGTACACACGGAGAGCTTACAAGTAAACTGTCCTAAGGCGCATTGTATCAGAGGCGGCAAATGAAGCGGAGCGACAGGACTTTCCAGTTCTAGAGATCATCAGCCGTCAGGTAAACATCGCAAGCGCTAAGAAGTAAAACCGCCAAACACTTGTAACCTGTTATTTCCCAAAAATCCTAATCGCTCTCTGCCAGGAACAGAGCTTGTGATTCATCATCTGTCACTGCAGAGGCCTTCGTGGATTTGAGGTCAGTAGGAGGCGCAACAGCAATGATGTAAGTAACGCGGCTCAGACTCTACCGCGGGTCACCGCGCAGATGTGTACGGGATAATAAATAGTGAGGGGTCTGTAGTGGGATTCTAGGGAGGGGGGTGAGCGGGCACAGTGCCAAGTCATAGCGAGACATTACCATAGAAGAAAAGGGAAACGGCCAACCAGATTGTAAAGGAAAGTAAGAAGGCTAGAAAATGCCCCAATATATAATGTCAGCAGACGTCCCCTGCAAAAATGCCCCCAATAAATACAGAGGTCTCCTATATACTGTACATTACAAAATGCCCCCAATATATACTGCCTGCAGACGTACCCCATCAATAGTACAAAATGCCCCCAATATATACTGCCAGCAGAAATCCCCTATAAATATTACAAAGTGCCTCCCCTAAACAATACTGCTACTAAAGTGTCCCCAATAAACATCACCAGCAGAGCACCCCCTATTACCAGATATAGTAGCACAGTAAAAGTCTGGCTGCTGCTAACCACCACTAGGGGGAGCCCACTGCATACACATCTTCTAATCCTGTATATGATGCTGGCGCCCCCTAGATCTCCCTAATAGTGACAGATTCCAGGGGTATAACTATAGAAAGTGCCCGAAAGCCAATGCACTCAGCCCGAGATACCCGACTGGCACAAAGGACCCTCTGCCAAACAAGGACCCCCCCCCAAAAAAAAAACAAAAAAGAAAAAAAAAAACTAGTAGACAGTTGGGGGCCTCAGCAGATTTCATATTACCCCTATGTGAACACTCCGGAAGAGTAGACCAGTATAACCCAGTGCCGCAGTGATGAGGCTGTGCGCCCCCTGCTGGTGGCATATAGGAGTATTACTTATATTCTGTAATGTTTCCAGTTTTCCCATTATACATTTACATGGTCATTCTCATATTCACATTACAATCTGGAACTAAATTAAAGCTCTATAAAACATTGTATATGGTGGCGGCGGCGAATTTACATCCACGATTCGTACCAGTGTTTGTGTGTGCACAAGATGGCTTCCAGCGACACGCCTTCCCGATCCAGGTAGTTCTGTAGAGAAAAAAACACAAAATTGATCAGAATGTTCTACTTCTCCATTAGTGAGTGTATTGCATTGACATTAAAGGAGCGCTCTTCACATTGGCTCAGTTTGATGGACAGCTCCGATGAAGCCCTTTAAACATGGCCGCCCTCCCCCCATCCCCCAGACACCCATTAGCGGCAGCGCACATCTATATCCCCTGTCATCCTTTCACCGCTCTCTCCATTTATATGGGCAGCCTTTCATGTGCGTCTCGGTGGCGGCCCCTTCCTGCTGGAGATGGCTACGGCTTTGTGTTTATACTGATTAATATTCTGGAGAGGAGGCCGCCGCGTCCGCGCGTCCAAGAATAACAGCAGAGCCGGGGTGTCACTCAGCTGCTGCGGAGATCAGAGCACAGGAACAGGTCCAATCCCATCAAAAAGCAAAGAAAAATGTCCCAACTTCCTCCCTCCGCGCCGCAGACAATATCCAGATTATTAGACGCAGGATGATACATTTCATCGACTCGCACAGTGACAGCCCGCAACAATACATGGCGCGGTGACAGAGGCGGCACATGATTATTAGAGGGGATGTTCCCAAGGTAAATCCTCAACACAAAGCCACCGAGACAATGGCAAAGACGATCACAAGACGTGTTAATGAAGAAGCGACGTCGCCAAACTTATCTCATTGTTACAGATGTGGCAGAGAAAATAGAATAAAAAATACAGTCAGAAAGTAATCGTAGAAGGAAAACTGAACGACCACTGTCTGGTTTCAATGTATAGATACAAACTGGCGACACCTTCCTTTATATGTAAAACTGATCAGATATTAGATTTATACGGGAAGATTCTGCAATCGCATTAGGATTCCCCATAAAGCGAATGTTCATAGAACACAAAGACAAACAGCATCTGACAGTGACATCTCCCCCATAGAAAGAACCCGCCCGGCTAGAGGGGTCTGAGCTACAAACTATCCGGCCAGGGTGAACCTGGGGAAGGGCTGAGAAACAGAAAACAGCTTCATATATATATATATATATATATATATATATATATATATATATATATATATATATATATATATATATACACACACACACACACACACACACACATATATATATATATAATACATCGCTCCGCCAGGATAAGATTTACAATAGGTCAAAAATTCAATAAAGAAAAAAAAAAAAAATCCATAAAATCACAATCCTCAAGTGTTTCATCGTCTTAATAAAGAGAACAATGAGTCATCTGATCTGTAAGAGAAGCGGATAAGAATTGCTTAATCTCTATTCTGAGCAGTTTATATATAAAGAATTCTGGGAAATCATTACAGAACGGCTAAAAAAAACCCCATTAATGGCATCAAGTATCAGAGAGTGCGAACTGCTCCCGTATTATACATCAACTCCATCCACAGAGGAGATCAATCTCCAATTAGAAGGAAATAACCTAAACCAGCAAAAACACCGGCAAGAGGAGATCAATCCTTCCTCCTATTTACAAGGATATAACTACTATAACATATATTATGTCTTGCTCTTCTAAGTAATGTGACAGAACAGACAATACTTGGTAAGATGATTTCGCATTCACATGACTACCACATGACGGCCGCTGTCAGCGTCACACTGATTTTGGTTCCTTATTACACGCCTGTTGTGCACCATATAATGACTATGTAATAATCTGATCTCTATTTGTTCAGTGCAGATTAAACCAATATTTTCCTAGACTGTGACTGTGGATTTTCCTGTATGAAAAGAGTTAAAACAATTTGTAGGAACAATGCAGATTCTTTCAATCCTCTACTGAAAACAAAGCCGCTCACTTTCCCTTTTTGTCACCGCGTGTGATTTTTCCGAGCGCTGAGCTTTGAACTTCATTGTTCTCCAAGCCCCTAAAGACTGGGATTGAACTGATATTACAGAGAAATCCCTGCCTGGACTCGACCCAAACCCCACTGTAGGTGCACACACGGCCGGTCACCTCAAGCATGGATGGGGCAGGGAGCGGCACGGGTCAGACAGATGGACGGGCCGATAGTAATCCCAGGAATCTAAAGATATGAAATATTTTCAATGATACGTCATCATTTTACTATGTTTAACTTCACAGATCATGTTTTATGTCTAGAGCTGATCGTTCCACTGGTCGTTCCTGGAAAGTGACAAGAGCTCAGCTCCCCTGTTGTCAGACAATGCCCTTCTCTCTGTAACCTCATGTCATTTACATCACAAACCTACCTGTACTGCTATGGGGTCTGACGGGTCCACGGCCACTGCCAGGTTAGATGTAGTGTCAATCACCAGGTAGCTGTAGTTATCAGACAGTACTGGAATGGGCACCACTTTCACACCTAAAAAATGAATCACAGAGAGGCCGTCATAGAAGAGATAGGAGAATTAGGAACTGCTATGGGCACGGTGTATATGCCCTAATTTACCCCCTGTGCCTGAATGACCCGGTCACTGTAGTTATTAGACAGTATGGGGGATGAGTGCAACTTAAAAACAAGGCAGAGATGGGTTGGTAACAGAAGATAAAAAATTAGGCCGAATCTTAGGCCAAATTCACATCTGCAACTCCACCAGAGAAACTGCCAGAAAGAAAAGTCCTGCTCAGAGAAGTTTTCTCTTTGCCACTACCAGTATGGAAACCACGGACACACAAGGACCCCATTATAGTCCAGTTCGGCTCTCTGTCGTTCGGGTCCCCCTGGTGGACTCTAAAGGCCAAGAATCCAGTGCAGATGTGAACGCAGCCTAAAGATGCAGCAGGTGCTGATATGTGGATCGAGGGAAAATAAGGTTCTGCTGGTATAAGTGGGGAATACATATCTAGGTGCGGGGCAGCACCCCTGATCTGAATATACAGGCATCACTAACACACTGCAAACCAGCACCGTGACAGACACCTTCCATAAGCCTCATCTGTGTGCTTCTAAAATACTGATATCCACCCCCTCATGGACTCTAGGCCAGTGAATGGCTGCATTAGCCGTATATTATCAGTATTATGCACCTGTATACCTTTGGGGCCTGTCTGTGTCGTGCAGGGAACCTTTGCTTCTCCTGACATCAGGTAAGTGTGGCCTCTTCCTGATATGACTTTATAGGCTGAATGCAGACTAGGAACCGCCATGGGCACGGTGTACATGGCCGGATTTACCAACTGTGCCGCCATCTATTCCATTATAATACAGATTATTATGCTCTATTAACACTTGCATTGCTGTCTCCTAGGAAAACATTTGAGGGTTTCACTTGTTTTTCCTTCTGTACTGAAAGGGAAGTTGCTATTTCATTCCAAAATGAGGAATTTGTGTAATTTATATCAATGATTAATGCGAATGACATTGTAAGAGGATGAGTATACATCACTGACCTCTGTATATTTAACTATTAAGAAATCGGAAGGAGAGTCAAGTCCTAACTATATACTCCCAACAGAGTGACACGGCTCTAAAGTGAGGGCCAGAAGGCCCTTCAGGGGTTATAGACGAGTGGCTTCTCCTTGCCAAAAATCAGTGTGACGCGTGTGCCCTGGTGTTTGCCTATGCAGTGCATTCTAGCCTTGGCTCCCCTAAATGATAGAGGCGGGCCTGCAGGGGGCGAGGATAGCCTCACGCACACTCTGTCAAGTTTCATCTGGGACTTTTTTGTTTTTTTGTGGCCAGAAACTTGTGCAAATGGGATGGGATCTGCAGTGGGATCTCCATTTACCCCAATAACAACACCAATTGGTTACCAAATTGACATCTCATTTTATAGCACCCTTTAGGTCCTCCTGCACCGCCCACAGTCCGGCGCTTGCAGACAGTTTTCCAAAGAGATTTCCCAGATTAATCATTAACCTCTACTCATATTCCAAAACATGCGGCCAGGCCTGATACACCGTGACTATGTTCAGCGTGTAGGATACAGAACGGCAGAGATCACCGCCCCATGCAGCACCATATAGGTTACAGATCATTTTGCAACTCTAACATGACTTTGCAATTTTTTTCGCTTCTTCTGCTTGTGACATAACAGAACAATTACAGGGAGTGACAATGCAGGGTAACATAAGGCTGTGCGTGCGCAAGGACATATCACATGGGTGGTCTGTCAGAAATATTCCTCCAAAAACATCAGGGCGTACAGTCCTTACATCCAAGACACAGAGGGGGGAATTTATTAAAGGGGTTGTGCTGTTAAGGACACAAGACAGGGATTGAGTGTCCATTTACTAGGGATCCAACTGCTGGGTCCCCAAGTGATGAGGAATATGGGGGGGGGGGTAAGAGTCCCTCTAAAGTCTCCTTGCAAATGGGACTCGCATGACAAACAATCCATTCATTACTATGAGGATGCCAGTACAGTCATCTCCGGAACCACCTGAAGCCCCATATAGTACAAGTACACTGGCGCCCCAGTCACAAGGAGGCTTTAGGGGCACTAGACACTCGGGACACTTATTCCCTGTTCCGTGCAGATGGGTTAAGCAATTCTCCATCACCCCCCATTGCTTCTGCTACTTACCACTGAACACTATGGCCTGGGTGGACGAGTGCCCCTGAGGGTAGCGCTCTCGAGCCTTCTTCAGCTGTCTCTTATAGAAGAGGTAACCAAGTCTGGTGCGCGTGTATAAGCCATACCTGTAAATAGACAAAGTATTATGTAAGAAGGAGTCTGCAGCTTCTTAGGGGTTTAAAGATTTTTTTTTGCTTTACTTCATTGAAGTTCGTTCTGTTCTGATGACATCGATGATTATACAGCAGGTCCTATCCTGCTCAGTGTCATTGGAACCGAATGGATGTGAAGTCGCAGAAAAGATCCGTGTTCAAAAATATTTGTGTTTGTGAAAAATGCAACATATACATTCATTGTATCTGTGAATTTCGAGTTTTTTTTCCCTATAGAGTTAATAGGGGGAAGAAAAAGATGCAAAAACACAGCAGGCCTGCAGGAAAGAAGCTGCAACATGTTTTCACAGTGATTCGCTATGTGGAGCCTCAGGGTATGTTTGACTGCAAATTCCTGGAGAATAAAGGCCCGTTCTTAGTCCTTGGGCAGTCCACAGTGGACACTTTATTTCCTCTTTTGCTGTGATTTAGGAGCAGAACAGGGCTGGTCACAAAGCTGAAGGGTTGTTACAATGTATCAACGAAAGTCTAAGCAACAACATGGATCATTCAAGTCTTGTACTCCAGGCTTAAAGGGGTATTCCCAACTCGCCTGTTCACCAACTTGCATGCTGTCTGCTCTGTTCACTTCCTGGTTTTCTCGGTGAATTGGTGGGCAGGGTTTCACTTGCTGTCTCACAGACAAAACCAGCTCTGCTAGCTCTCTTCATAGCAGTACATGTTTGCAGTCAGTAAAGAGGGATGGTTGTAAACAAATGAGCACAGTATCACTGGAAGATGCACAATATGAAGCTGATGTAGCAGAGCTGGATTTGTTAGATGATGAGAATCCCAAACTCTGTTTTAGGTCTGTGTTACATACAGAGGTAACAAACTCCCTGTTTCAGCCCTTATCAGCAAAAATCAATTAGCAGAGCTGATAACTGGAAGAGCCGGAAATAAACAGCTCAGAAATAGCAGCTCACTCCGAGCACTCAGCCCCCCCCCCTCCTGAGAGCAGGGAGCTACGTCACTTGTCCTGGGCAGAGAGATAAGATCATCATCATGGTTATGGAAACGCAGTGTAAACAATGAAGTGAATAATCTCAGATAGCGGCCAAACAAAGTAGTGTGGCTGAAGCAATGCGTTTAGGAAAAGCCTTAAATCCACATCAGCTAGCAGTATAGCTAGGATCCTTGAGATGGGACAACCCCTTTAATTCTACTTCTACATTGTAACAAACTCCAGCTGTGTGACTACATAGCAGCTCAGTCACTTGTCTACCTGTTCCATGTGGCCAACATTTATGTAAAACTGTACAGATGTAAGGGATTTTTTAGCACAACCTAAGGTCAGCCCTGACGGATTTATTGAGAAGAAACATCTCTTGGGTATCCTGGAGAATGCCGAGAAAAGAACTAGAAAGACAAAAGCGTGACATGAGGCCCCGGGATCACAATGCAAAATATGTAGCAGGCCCAGACTCATCATATACTATCTATAACACTGGTGTCTGATGTTATAGAGAGAAGATATTTGACGCAGTCATCTCCCCGATCCTTCTCTATGGCAGTGAGGTTTGGGGCCCAGCCACCTACCCAGACCAGTCAAAGTGGGATTCCAGCCCAACAGAGAACTTCCACCTGGAGTTCTGCAAATACCTGCTCCATGTCCATCGCAACACCACCAACATAGCCTGCAGGGCAGAGCTAGGCAGACTCCCCCTATGGCTCACCATACAGAAGAGGGCGCTAGCTTTCCAGGTGCACATCCAGGGGAGCGACTCCTACCACCACCAAGCCTGGCTAAGCCACCTGAGCAAACCAGACATTCACCAACCAAACAGCAGCCAACCACAAAACCAAAAACACCAACAGATGATAACCAAGGCCGAAATAAAGGCGACCACAGAGGCAAACAGAGAGCGGTACATTGAAGAATGGAGAAACGAAATAAATAACTCCAAGAAACTCACCGTGTACCAATCCCTACAAAGGGACTACACCATGGCCACCTACCTGGAGAGAATACGCCACCCCAAACACAGACAGACCCTGAGCCGGTACAGACTGAGCGCCCACAACCTAGAGATAGAGACGGGGCGATACAGACAGACGTACAAGCCACGGGAGAAGAGACTGTGCCAGCACTGTGACCAGGGGGTCCTAGAAGACCAGACCCACTTCCTGCTACACTGCACCAAATACTCAGCTGTGAGGGCCGTCTACTACCAAAGACTCTCTGCCCACATCCCAGACTGGGAGAAGAGGAAACTCTACATCCTACTGGGAGAAGAAGAGGCCAGTGTGGAGATCGCTGCCCAATACGTGTCCAGCTGTCACCAAACCAGAGGAAGATGAGATGCATGGACTATCAAACCCCCCACCCCCCATGGACTATTAAACCCCCCAACCCACAAGACCACTAACCCCCCCATCACCCGTATACCGCATACCCACATGCCCCAAATAAGAACAACGAGACCCTAAAGACACTCAAACCCCCAACCCACGGACCCCGTACCCACCCCCCTCCAACACCCCCAACCTCCTTTTTGCTTTGGCAAAACCAAACGTCTTATTCTTTGGTAATTCTAATAAAGCTCATTTGTATCTTGTATCTCCCTCAGGCTCCAGGGCCTGGTAGTGATGGCTGCCTCTGCACCACCTGTACCTAAACCCCTGTTGTCTGTAACGTGTCCTAGCTAGACAATGTCCCATTTTATTTTTGGACCCCCTTCTGAATGTCTGGATCCCAGTTGTGATACCAGCAGGTTACGGCTACGTTCACATTTACCCCGGGTGCCTGTTGTTAGGGTCAGGGTACTGACTCGAATCAGATATGACAGATCTGCGTGGGACGGACAATAAAGCGGAGCGCTTCGGCATTGTTCTTATGGGATTTCCTTAGACCGATACCTACTAGACTAGGAAGTGCTTGTTTAGGATTTTCCGCATCATTCCCAGCTCATCATGAATATGGGTTTGTTTTATCTCCAATACTAAGGCTTGTGGCATCTCAGACATATCTTCACATCTGCGGTGGCCGTGACAATGACAAGTCCTGCAGCTGTCACTCCCCCCCCATCATGTACATATAGCAGAGTCCAGTTGTTCTTTCTTATCCTCCTGGGGAGAGGGGGGAAGGGGACGCCACAGTCTTACATCCCGCTCATTGCACAATGTTTTATTGTGGCGGGGGATGTGATGCGTTATGTCAGCGATTGTTCAATTGTTTGACTCAATGGAGGAGAAGAGTGAAGAGGACAGAGGGGCGGCCGTTCCCACACAGCCGCACAATGTGCCACAGTCTACAAATACCCAGCCCTCTTCCCTAAAGACCCCAGAGGAGACCCTATAAAACCAATATCCTGCACAAGGGTGAAATGGAACACGCAAGGGGTTAAACGCATCCCTCTTAGAAAACCCTCGAAAGGACTTTAATATTTGCACAATGGAAAGTTATGCAACTCTCTCATAGACTTTGTGTTTCGGTTCTTCACCATTTGCAAGATCTTTGCTGAGGTCAATGAGTGTTTCCATCCAGGGCCTGTAGGCCGGTGCGGGCCTTATCACAGCTGGGGGTTTGTGACCATTGTTGCAGAAACTGCCGAAAATCAGCGGGGAGAAGAATCATGGAGGAATTTTTCTCCGTCCCTTTCAGTTTTGAAACGATGAACACCTTGGCCCCTGCACAGCACAGTATAGCCGCCGAACCCCTGCACAGCACAGTACAGCCGCTGACCCCTGCACAGCACAGTATAGCCGCCGAACCCCTGCACAGTACAGTATAGCCGCTGACCCCTGCACAGTACAGTATAGCCGCTGATCCCTGCACAGCACAGTACAGCCACTGACCCCTGCACAGCACAGTATAGCCGCTGACCCCTGCACAGCACAGTATAGCCGCTGACCCCTGCACAGCACAGTATAGCCGCTGACCCCTGCACAACACAGTACAGCCGATGACCCCTGCACAACACAGTACAGCCACTGACCCCTGCACAGCACAGTATAGCCGCCGAACCCCTGCACAGCACAGTATAGCCGCTGACCCCTGCACAACACAGTACAGCCACTGACCCCTGCACAGCACAGTACAGCCGCTGACCCCTGCACAGCACAGTATAGCCGCCGAACCCCTGCACAGCACAGTATAGCCGCTGACCCCTGCACAGTACAGTATAGCCGCTGACCCCTGCACAGTACAGTATAGCCGCTGATCCCTGCACAGTACAGTATAGCCGCTGATCCCTGCACAGTACAGTATAGCCGCTGATCCCTGCACAGCACAGTACAGCCGCTGATCCCTGCACAGCACAGTACAGCCGCTGACCCCTGCACAACACAGTACAGCCGCTGACCCCTACACAACACAGTACAGCCACTGACCCCTGCACAACACAGTACAGCCACTGACCCCTGCACAACACAGTACAGCCGCTGACCCCTGCACAACACAGTACAGCCGATGACCCCTGCACAACACAGTACAGCCGATGACCCCTGCACAACACAGTACAGCCGCTGACCCCTGCACAACACAGTACAGCCGATGACCCCTGCACAACACAGTACAGCCGCTGACCCCTGCACAACACAGTACAGCCGATGACCCCTGCACAACACAGTACAGCCGATGACCCCTGCACAACACAGTACAGCCACTGACCCCTGCACAACACAGTACAGCCGCTGACCCCTGCACAACACAGTACAGCCGATGACCCCTGCACAACACAGTACAGCAGATGACCCCTGCACAGCACAGTATAGCCACTGACCCCTGCACAACACAGTACAGCCGATGACCCCTGCACAGCACAGTACAGCCGCTGACCCCTGCACAGCACAGCCGCTGACCCCTGGGCCCCTGCACAGTACAGCCGCTGACCCCTGCACAGTACAGCCGCTGACCCCTGCACAGCACAGTATAGCCGCTGACCCCTGCACAGCACAGTATAGCCGCTGACCCCTGCACAGCACAGTACAGCCGCTGACCCCTGTGCCCCTGCACAGTACAGCCACTGACCCCTGCACAGTACAGCCGCTGACCCCTGGGCCCCTGCACAGTACAGCCACTGACCCCTGCACAGTACAGCTGCTGACCTCTGGGCCCCTGCACAGTACAGCCACTGACCCCTGCACAGTACAGCCACTGACCCCTGCACAGTACAGCCGCTGACCCCTGGGCCCCTACACAGTACAGCCGCTGACCCCTGGGCCCCTGCACAGTACAGCCGCTGACCCCAGGGCCCCTGCACAGTACAGCCGCTGACCCCAGGGCCCCTGCACAGTACAGCCGCCGACCCCTGGGCCCCTGCACAGTACAGCCGCTGACCCCTGGGCCCCTGCACAGTACAGCTGCTGACCCCAGGGCCCCTGCACAGTACAGCCGCTGACCCCTGGGCCCCTGCACAGTACAGCCGCCGACCCCTGGGCCCCTGCACAGCACAGTATAGCCGCTGACCCCTGCACAGGACAGTACAGCCGCTGACCCCTGCACAGCTCAGTATAGCCGCCGACCCCTGCACAGCACAGTATAGCCGTCGACCCCTGCAGAGCACAGTACAGCTGCTGACCCCTGGGCCCCTGCACAGTATAGCCGCTGTCCCCTGCACAGCACAGTATAGCCGCTGACCCCTGCACAGCACAGTACAGCCGCTGACCCCTGCACAGCATAGCTGCATATACTGCCTGGAGAGTTGCAGCGACTGATAATTCTCTGGGATGAGGCTGAGACTCTAGTGGGACTGGTGACAAGTCTGCGCTGGGACGCCCCTGGCAGCTCGCCATCTCCTGGACTCTCACGCGGCAGCCCCCCCCCCCCCCCTCAGGATTTAATTAACAAGAAATTTCAATTACTATTTTACAGATACATTCCCAGCAGGAAGATAACTGAGCGAGCGCAGAGCTCCAGGGGAAAGCTGCCAGCGGC
This sequence comes from Leptodactylus fuscus, assembly GCF_031893055.1. Classification (NCBI taxonomy): domain Eukaryota; kingdom Metazoa; phylum Chordata; class Amphibia; order Anura; family Leptodactylidae; genus Leptodactylus; species Leptodactylus fuscus. The sequence continues at coordinate 89,971,219 of NC_134272.1, forward strand.
TGCGGACTGGCAGGAGCCGGCACATCTGGAGAGCTGCGCTCATTGCAGCCTGGGGTGTGTGTGAGGGATTTCTTCACCCCGTCAGTAGAACACAATCTACAGGACATTGTATACATTGGCCCTTGTCTCCACCTTGTGCACATCCTGACATCAATAATCCTCCAGTCTAAACAGGGGTCGGGCACAGTGATGTATACACAGAGTAATGAGGCGGGTATGGTGCCAGGGCGCACTACACCAGTAAAATGACTTGTATCTCTAGATCTCTGGACTGACTCACTGGAATGGAGGGAGCCGGCCACAAACAAAGTCACCAGCACAAAAGAGGGTCACGGTGCCAGCTCCGAAAATAGCAGCAGTGGGCACAGATCCCGGGTGACCAGGGAAGCGCACAATGTTTTATAGACAATGGATTTTCAGTAGCCGCTCTAATATACTTGTGCTCCAATTCTCACCCTGTCTTAGGGCACAGACCCAGTCTTGTAATTTTTTACAATGTATCAGTGCAGTCAGAACAGATTTGCCATCAGAAGCAGAAGTGCCAGTGTTATTAAACTGACCTCCAAGAAAGGTTAGGGGCCCGCTCCTGTGTATTCCCAGGGGCCCACAACCCCGTATACAGGGCAGAGCTCCAGTATATATATATATATATATATATATATATATATATATATATATATATATATATATATATATATATATCCAGTAATAACTGCGGCGTCTCCTGACCCAGCTCAGTCTCTACTGATCGTCTCTGACATTAGACGCCATGTCTCAGGGGGGTTTCTGTCACATTTTCCCTCGGATTTGGAAAGGTTCTGTCACTGTGACAGCGGCGGATGATTCCAGGAACCATTTAGAAGTCATTATCGGCGCAGAGCGACTGAAGAGATAAAGCGTTATCAGCCGGAGCAGCGCTCGCTCATTCCCCGCACACCACATGTGCCAGTAAGCGGCTTTCAGCGGCCATTAACCCTTAGAGTTCACACACAGCAGATATTGCTGCAGAAATTTCCATGACTTCATCTGAACTTGCAGAAATCTGATGAGAATGGAACGGATTGTCAGTGACAGAGATGACTGCAACAAAGTCCGTCACGTGTGAACTTACCCTTACAGGCAACACCGATCCATAAATCAAGTATACGGATGGGATGAGCGTAATCTATTGAGGATCCCCGTTTCTTGTCTTCCGGAGTAAGGCCCCTTGACCTTAGAGGTATAAGGTTAACTAGAGCGACATGGCTACTGACTGTGACCTGTCTTGTGCCCAATCTCACTGGATAGTTTTTGATGGTTATGAAGCCATAGACCTGTAACCCTTGTCCGGCGTTGTGGCCGTAGTTGCCCTGTGGGCCAAGCTTACGTCCTTACACTACATGCACACGGCCGTAATGGTTTATGTCTGCATTGACTCACCGTGTCGTCCACCATCACGGATTAGCAATAAGACTTGTCCGATCCTTACACTTGTATACGCGAGTCAGCGCCATAAATTCGGACAAGTGCAGGGTCTGCTCCATAATGTGCAAATAGTTTCAGAATTTGTCTACACAAGCCTGCTGGCCGGTAATGGAGATTGAAGTGGGAAAGTGAATTAAGATGATAAATTGGGAGAGGAGGGAGGGGCGGGGGTGCCTCAAACTGCCAAATCTTTCTACAGTTCTGTTGTAAGCGCAGATGTTATGTAACTGAATGAATGACATCTCATGATCAGTGAATGGATTAGGCAATAGCAAACATTCAGTTGGCCGATCTCCCTGGATTGATGCCAGATTCGTCAATCACATGGTACAGAAGCAGCTAAGTCCCATTCAAGTGAATGGGACTGAGCTGCAATACCAAGCACGGACACTATCCAATTTATGGCGCTGTGCTTGATAGTCAGTGAAGAGGTCACAGCACCGATCTGAACCAAATCTGCGTCCCAGGTGTCGGACCCCACAGATCTTAACCTACGTCACTAGTCTAAGGATAGGTCAACAATATAAGTCTCAGAAAACCAAGGACTATACAAGGGATAGAACCGTACAGAGCAGAAAATAAATCTCCTCTATCCTGCAGGTGGGAAATAAGGTCCATGTTAAAATAGAGAAACAAGGCTTCTTTATTCCTTTCAAAAACAGTGACACCACCTATCCACAGGTTATAATTATTATTGCAGTTATGCCCTGAGCTGCAAGACCAGATGCAACCCATGAACAGGTATGGCGCTGGTTCTGGAAGAAACTCCCTTTAAGAATATTTTAAGAAGAAGCATCACTTTAAACTGAGACTTTAAGCAGGGGCGGGAACCTGCAGAAGAGAAGGCGGAGCAACCACCAACAAGGTCATATAATCACATGATCTATGTGTAGATTGCCCTATGTTTGAAAGACTGGATAATAAAAGGGGAAAAGTCTATGCAAACGTGGAGAGGAGCTTCTATGAGGATTTAGGGGTGCTCCTGCGCTAAGCATGGGTGTGATTTATAAGGTCATGTGACTCAGAGAACGTAGAATAAGCCGATATTTAATATACTGAGCTCACATGACCCGAGCCAGAAAGAAGAAGAATTGCCCTCATTCTCCAGACATGTAACCACCACCCTGGAGGTCTCCAGTCCTGCCCCGGGGACCGCTCTCCATTATTTTCGTTGGGTCCCGAGCCGCCATTCTTATCAGGATTTCATTGTCCTACATGTCCTGAGAACGATGAGCTCAGAATGACATCAGCTAAAAACCAAACACGGAGAACATGGGAAAGGAAGATAAGCTAATGGAGCCGTGAGGGGACGACCTCATGCATGGAAACACAAGCGGGCAAGGATATGGCGGCATTAGAGGGAGCCCTGAAGGGGTTCTTAGGAATTTTTGCGACCAGCGTTGGATCTCCATATGGGGATTCCGTTCCCCTCTCCGCTTTTTTAAGCGGATTAGGCTTCCATACAGGGCTCACAATGTGGAATGCGGGACAATGTCTGTAAAGTAATATATACAGACCCCGCCTGAGGGTATTTTGGTCTTGCTCGCTATTTTCGCGCGTGCTCCTGCGCACACCTGCCGAGACTCTGGAGGGGAATGAAGCAGCAGAAAGAGGAAGAGTTTTACTGTATTGCAGGAATTAACCTTTGCCCTCGGACGCTCTGGTAATTGCGGGTTTGTTCAGAGCAGGAAAAACAAATGATATAATCGCTCCTGGGCCATAACAATAAGAGGCCGGGCATTGGAGCGGCCGCCGTACACAGGTGCCCTGCTGCCATACACAGGAGACCTGGAGCCTTCCGGGCAATGCACAGACTCAGGAATGGTCTCCATGATTTCTATTCATATCTTCCATTATGGCCCCTGTATGACATATGGATTGTCCCCCAGCTTTACCATCCCCCTATACGCCGTATACGAGGCTATACAATCATAAAGGCCCAACTAAGTGATTGACAAGACACAGCCGCACAGATCCCCGAGCCCGCTGTACAGAGCCCTGAGCCTCACAATACAGCGAGTGTTGGCGTGCCAGATCCGCCAGCCTGTAATTAAATCTCACTTGGCACAGGAATCCATCTAATCAGACCAATGACAGATCAATCTGCTGCCTCATCCGGCCGTAACCTCTGCTGGAAGATATAATGATCGGGGGAGGGAGGAGAGGCGACGCTATGCAGATAAAAATGGTGATGGACTGGATGAGAAGCTTCAATAATACCCGAGGCAAGAGCGGCATATCATCTGTGGTCAATCACTAATCCAGAATAGTGAGCGCAGCTCTGGAGTATAATACAGGATAAGTAATGTAATGTATGTACACAGTGACTGTACCAGCAGAATAGTGAGCGCAGCTCTGGAGTATAATACAGGATAAGTAATGTAATGTATGTACACAGTGACTGCACCAGCAGAATAGTGAGCGCAGCTCTGGAGTATAATACAGGATAAGTAATGTATGTACACAGTGACTGCACCAGCAGAATAGTGAGCGCAGCTCTGGAGTATAATACAGGATAAGTAATGTATGTACACAGTGACTGCACCAGCAGAATAGTGAGCGCAGCTCTGGAGTATAATACAAGATAAGTAATGTAATGTATGTACACAGTGACTGCACCAGCAGAATAGTGAGCGCAGCTCTGGAGTATAATACAGGATAAGTAATGTAATGTATGTACACAGTGACTGCACCAGCAGAATAGTGAGCGCAGCTCTGGAGTATAATACAGGATAAGTAATGTAATGTATGTACACAGAGACTGTACCAGCAGAATAGTGAGCGCAGCTCTGGAGTATAATACAGGATAAGTAATGTATGTACACAGTGACTGCACCAGCAGAATAGTGAGCGCAGCTCTGGAGTATAATACAGGATAAGTAATGTAATGTATGTACACAGTGACTGCACCAGCAGAATAGTGAGCGCAGCTCTGGCGTATAATACAGGATAAGTAATGTATGTACACAGTGACTGCACCAGCAGAATAGTGAGCGCAGCTCTGGAGTATAATACAGGATAAGTAATGTATGTACACAGTGACTGCACCAGCAGAATAGTGAGCGCAGCTCTGGAGTATAATACAAGATAAGTAATGTAATGTATGTACACAGTGACTGCACCAGCAGAATAGTGAGCGCAGCTCTGGAGTATAATACAGGATAAGTAATGTAATGTATGTACACGGTGACTGTACCAGCAGAATAGTGAGCGCAGCTCTGGAGTATAATACAGGATAAGTAATGTAATGTATGTACACAGTGACTGCACCAGCAGAATAGTGAGCGCAGCTCTGGAGTATAATACAAGATAAGTAATGTAATGTATGTACACAGTGACTGTACCAGCAGAATAGTGAGCGCAGCTCTGGGGTATAATACAGGATAAGTAATGTAATGTATGTACACAGTGACTGTACCAGCAGAATAGTGAGCGCAGCTCTGGAGTATAATACAGGATAAGTAATGTAATGTATGTACACAGTGACTGCACCAGCAGAATAGTGAGCGCAGCTCTGGAGTATAATACAGGATAAGTAATGTAATGTATGTACACAGTGACTGTACCAGCAGAATAGTGAGCGCAGCTCTGGAGTATAATACAGGATAAGTAATGTAATGTATGTACACAGTGACTGTACCAGCAGAATAGTGAGCGCAGCTCTGGAGTATAATACAGGATAAGTAATGTAATGTATGTTCACAGTGACTGTACCAGCAGAATAGTGAGCGCAGCCCTGGAATATAATACAGGATAAGTAATGTAATGTATGTACACAGTGACTGTACCAGCAGAATAGTGAGCGCAGCTCTGGAGTATAATACAGGATAAGTAATGTAATGTATGTACACAGTGACTGCACCAGCAGAATAGTGAGCGCAGCCCTGGAATATAATACAGGATAAGTAATGTAATGTATGTACACAGTGACTGTACCAGCAGAATAGTGAGCGCAGCTCTGGAGTATAACACAGGATAAGTAATGTAATGTATGTACACAGTGACTGCACCAGCAGAATAGTGAGCGCGGCTCTGGGGTATAATACAGGATAAGTAATGTAATGTATGTACACAGTGACTGTACCAGCAGAATAGTGAGCGCAGCCCTGGAATATAATACAGGATAAGTAATGTAATGTATGTACACAGTGACTGCACCAGCAGAATAGTGAGCGCAGCCCTGGAATATAATACAGGATAAGTAATGTAATGTATGTACACAGTGACTGTACCAGCAGAATAGTGAGCGCAGCTCTGGAGTATAACACAGGATAAGTAATGTAATGTATGTACACAGTGACTGCACCAGCAGAATAGTGAGCGCAGCTCTGGAGTATAATACAGGATAAGTAATGTAATGTATGTACACAGTGACTGTACCAGCAGAATAGTGAGCGCAGCTCTGGAGTATAATACAGGATAAGTAATGTAATGTATGTACACAGTGACTGCACCAGCAGAATAGTGAGCGCAGCTCTGGAGTATAATACAGGATAAGTAATGTAATGTATGTTCACAGTGACTGCACCAGCAGAATAGTGAGCGCAGCCCTGGAATATAATACAGGATAAGTAATGTAATGTATGTACACAGTGACTGTACCAGCAGAATAGTGAGCGCAGCTCTGGAGTATAACACAGGATAAGTAATGTAATGTATGTACTGTACTAAGTTATGCCACTTTTGCATGCAGAGTAGTACAAAAGATCAGCTACATAAACTAGAGAATATTCTAACCTAACCAACACACTGTGTATATGACATTCAGTCGTGCACTTTACATAGAGGACGGGGTTTGTAGATGCTGAAAGCAAAACATCATATGCAAACCCAGTGACTAATAATGAAACAATGAAACGTTTTAGTCTTTGGTCTTTATTTATTTATGTATAGATTTGCTTTGTTCAGATCACGTAAAAAAACTTCTGTACAATCCACCTGTTGTGCTCTTATCTAGACTACAGGAACTCTTTAAGAGTCATATCCTCAGATTGTTCCCGGCCACACAGCAGGGTCCCTCTGTACTTGACCTCAGCGCCTTCTCCTCCTTGATATAAGATCAGCCCTGAGAATGTGGCTGACTATCATGGGAGATATGAAACATCCTTGTAGCAATGGTGGACACAATGATGCGGCCAAGTCCTAGTATACAAGGATCGCTCTGTTCTCACTGATGTCAGCTGTACTGAATGTACACAGAACACAAACCCATCGTCTTCATCTGACTGGTTCATTATACAGAAGAAAACACTCAAGAGCAACTCAAGTCATCTGAGGAAATTCATCATAGTTATATTACCGTACATAGGAGGTAGTATTATAGTAGTTATATTCTTGTACATAGGAGGTAGTATTATAGTAGTTATATTCTTGTACATAGGAGTAGTATTATAGTAGTTATATTCTTGTACATAGGAGGTAGTATTATAGTAGTTATATTCTTGTACATAGGAGTAGTATTATAGTAGTTATATTCTTGTACATAGGAGCAGTATTATAGTAGTTATATTCTTGTACATAGGAGTAGTATTATAGTAGTTATATTCTTGTACATAGGAGTAGTATTATAGTAGTTATATTCTTGTACATAGGAGTAGTATTATAGTAGTTATATTCTTGTACATAGGAGCAGTATTATAGTAGTTATATTCTTGTACATAGGAGTAGTATTATAGTAGTTATATTCTTGTACATAGGGGCAGTATTATAGTAGTTATATTCTTGTACATAGGAGTAGTATTATAGTAGTTATATTCTTGTACATAGGAGCAGTATTATAGTAGTTATATTCTTGTACATAGGAGTAGTATTATAGTAGTTATATTCTTGTACATAGGGGCAGTATTATAGTAGTTATATTCTTGAACATAGGAGTAGTATTATAGTAGTTATATTCTTGTACATAGGAGTAGTATTATAGTAGTTATATTCTTGTACATAGGAGTAGTATTATAGTAGTTATATTCTTGTACATAGGAGGTAGTATTATAGTAGTTATATTCTTGTACATAGGAGTAGTATTATAGTAGTTATATTCTTGTACATAGGAGTAGTATTATAGTAGTTATATTCTTGTACATAGGAGTAGTATTATAGTAGTTATATTCTTGTACATAGGAGGTAGTATTATAGTAGTTATATTCTTGTACATAGGAGCAGTATTATAGTAGATATATTCTTGTACATAGGAGTAGTATTATAGCAGTTATATTCTTGTACATAGGAGTAGTATTATAGCAGTTATATTCTTGTACATAGGAGTAGTATTATAGTAGTTATATTCTTGAACATAGGAGTAGTATTATAGTAGTTATATTCTTGTACATAGGAGTAGTATTATAGTAGTTATATTCTTGTACATAGGAGGTAGTATTATAGTAGTTATATTCTTGTACATAGGAGGTAGTATTATAGTAGTTATATTCTTGTACATAGGAGCAGTATTATAGTAGTTATATTCTTGAACATAGGAGTAGTATTATAGTAGTTATATTTTTGTACATAGGAGTAGTATAATAGTAGTTATATTCTTGTACATAGGAGCAGTATTATAGTAGTTATATTCTTGTACATAGGAGCAGTATTATAGTAGTTATATTCTTGTACATAGGGGCAGTATTATAGTAGTTATATTCTTGTACATAGGGGCAGTATTATAGTAGTTATATTCTTGTACATAGGGGCAGTGACTATAACAGATTACATCTTGGCCTTCTGAGGCAGAATGTGCTGAGAGCATTTGTCATTTCCCTCCGTTACGGACTCAGATGTTATAGACAATTGGGTATTTTCTATTACTTTTCACCCCTTGTCCTGTCAGTCTGGGGGCCAGTGATCCATAGCAATGTTTTCTAGAACAATACTGACCAGCCCTCCATCATCCTTCATACCTTGCAGCAGATTCCAAATGACATTCTCTTTATGAAAGGAGACAAGCCACCTGTCAGTCAGTAGATGCTGCAACAGAAGACACCTGGCTACAGACACAGAATGATAGAATACCACAGGAGTGTCTGATGGAGGGGGGGGGGGCAATGTTGTCTTATCCTCCAGTTATATCCAGAGCTGCGTTCAGAATTTGTCCAATGACACCAATCGATGTCATCCAAGTTCCCACAGCACACTGATCTACTAGCAGAAAACCAGCACAATGCAGCTCTAGGTGTGAATGGAGAAGTAGTAACTAATAAACAAGATACGTAAAGCCAAGTAGTCACTGCACGCCTTATGCAGATTATAGTGGTGACTGGTGTTATGTTATGGGATATTCTGGTAATTAATAATTGCTTTGATTACAATTATAGAACTGGATAGAAGATGATATATAATAACAGCTCCTCACGCAGGACGTTCCATCACAGTCACGTTAATGACGGCCCGGCCGCTGACGTCTAAGATCAGTCACCGCTGAGAGGAATGCGGATGATCATCACTCTGACTTCTCCCGAAATTTCTCAGAAAATTTTCCATGAAATATTTAACTCTTGAAGATCAGGAAACAGCATTGTACGGCACCATTAAAGGGGAACTCCATCTGCTAGCGGCCAATCCCTGGGAACTTTCGGGGTTACCTTCCTGGGGATGATCCATCTTGCAGCCGCATGTCCATGACAGATCTATGACCCCTTATCATCCCAATTAGACATTAGTGGCACAGCGATGGGATAGGTCACTTGCTGTTAATCATAGAATATGGGGCTACAGACCCCTGATCTGCCCATTAAAGAACATAATCCCCCATTTATACGGATAGGGGACAACTTGTAGATCAGTCTGTCCGCTCAGCCGACTTCAGCTATCTCCGAATGGAGCAGTACACGCATGCTTTCCAACTACAGCGACATTCCCAATTGGGGAGCTTTGTCTCCCGTTCTCCTGATCACTGGGGGTCTGATCAATTGGACCCCCGCTGACCTAGTGATCCCCACCCTATGTATAGCGAATAACTTGCTTTCCAGAGAAAACCCCTTTAAGGAATCTGATGGTCTAGAAATCTGCGTTTAATAATCTGGACTCTATGGGTCCTGTCACTTGCTGTTCAGCCTAGGTCCACACCTGCCTTCGGGCTTCTGCTTAAAAGGTGGTCCCCCGCAGATAGACTATAATGGGGTCCGCCAGGGATCCACCTGAGAGAAAACTCCTGTTTACATTTTTTAAGGGGATTCGGGGATGAAAACCCCGTATGGAGAAAGGGCGCTGGTGTGAACCGAGCCTTAGATGAAAGGGCCTCGTGCTCTGAGGGTGTCGTACCGCGGCTCCGGCTGCCAATCTGAGGCAAAATCAACAGAATATTTTTCAGCATCCGGATTTTAATAAGTCTCCATGTATAACCTAGTATATAGAGTAATTCTTGTATAATACCGCCTTGGCACGCCACTACCTCCATATCATCACCGCTGGCACACAGGAAGGCAACAATACAGATCATGTTCATCTACCTTTATGTGCCAACCTGACTTGTGTGTACCTGACCTCGTAAATTTCCCAACTCCACCCTTGTCAAGTCTACGCCAACACATACAACGCGGCAGACGAATGGCAAAACAATAGGCTGTAATCATATGGCCTGTATTATGGTGGTACGGCCTGGACCAGCGGCGTCATACGGCTCTGCAGTGCGGTGCGTCAGCACGACATCCCGATTCACTATATTCCTATGGACTCGACTACAAGTGCAGGCCGCGGAGATCTGGATGAAGAACACTGGGGACATTTATTGACCCAACAACCCTTCATGGGGTTAAATCCGATTTTTTTTTCTAGGATACATAGGATGAAAATAAACCCCACGTGTCTGATGCGCTGTCCTCAGTGCTGCGGTCTCTCCGGCAGGCTCTGCAGATCTAGCCACATCTTATTAGTTCACATTTGCATTGTGGTTTTTATTACAGAAGACACGACACTTGTATTCACGAATTGAAGCACCTGGGCCTACAGGATTATGTCATGGTGTGCATTGCTTTAATAGCAAGCAAACAGCACTGCAGACTCTGCTAAGGAGACTTGGACGCAAATTTACTAAGTTTACTTCAGGATTCTCTGCGTTTGCACAGAAAATTAAATCCCGGCTTCCCTCCCCTGGCAGCTGCAGATACACAATGTGCCCTAGGCCCAGGACTCCAAGAATCAGCAAAAACAGCTGCAGATGAAGGTTCGCCATCTCCGCTGCACGATTCCTCCTCGGGCGACATTCTGACATTTTCTGCCATTAAGTCAAGAGGCTCCGGCTTCATCTCCGACTTAGAAGATCAGCAACGACAGCAATTTGGGGGGAGATTCACATTCTGTGGTTTCCTAATGATTTGCAAATGTGGGTTTCATCAAATTCTCTGCTGTCTAGTTCTGTGCTGGGTGCGAGAGTGAAAGTCTAAAAAGTAATAAACCAGAACCTTGTCAGCCCCAACGAGGCCGGATGATTGGAATTTTACAAAACTCTGAAAGGCTATGAAGATATTACTAGGAAAATACTGAAGAAGCCCAAAGCCAGGGCCACACATAGCAAAAAACAGCCTTGGGGTAAGGGCTCACATTGCAGAAATGCAGCATTGTCGGCTGCTGCTGATACGAAGGAGAAAATGCAGCGTTTTACAGTCAACTCATCCACACACGGCAGGAAAAAAAAAACTGCGGAAAGGCAAAAGATTAATTTTAGCTGCAGAACAGAGAGGCTTTTGCAATAAATTTAGCAGAGGAAGAAAAAAATGCAAACAAAAAAATGGCTGCATTTAAGATGCTGAGGTTAACACTTTGTTACCTGCAACAAATTTTACTGCTGTATGTGGAGGAGACAAAATCTCATTCACTGCTGGAAATGTAAAATGCCGCTTTTTTCCCCACTGTACAGCCAATAGCTCTGAATCCGCAATGTGGGGCAGGTTATTCTTCTGCAACAAACCTGCAGGAATCGCTGCAGATCTCCTGGCACTTCACACATTGTATTGTCATGGATGAAAACTGCAAGTGATACCGCAGCAATACCTGAAATGTTACCCGCAAAAAAAAAATGCTCGCAACATCTGCAGATGCTGCCTCAATGTAAAAATGACTTTGAAACATGCTAAAATAAGAAGCCTCAGCGATTTTTTAAAGGTAGGAAATCCCCTTTAATCAGTGTACAAGGGGAAGTTCTGCAGCTTTCTCATAGACTTCATGTTTGGATTCCTCATTGCGGTGATGATCTCTGCTCACAGCGTTTTTGTTTATATCTAGAAGTTATTTCCCATCCTGCTCCCAAAGGAGAGAGTTTGCTACAATGTGTCAGTATCGGCAAACAAAATCAGACACAGAAGTCACTGTATCATCCATAAACCCCCAAACATCCCAAATTCAGTGGGACAATCCCAGATACGGGTCCTGTCCCTCTGTCCCATTCAGCAGGAGGTATGTCCTGACTTTAAGGCCGTAATGATTTTACGGTCCGCAAGTTGCTGATCAGCAGCATAGTCTCCGCAGACGCCTGTGAACTGCCGCACTCGCCCATAGAGTTCTATGGGCGAGTCTGTGCGGTGCCGTGAATTCACGGCCATAACGGACCTCGGTTGCGGCCTGGCACACCACGAATAAAATATCCGGTGGTGTAAAAGGCCGCACTGAATATAATGTGTGTGCAATTGAAAACCCTCAATTGTGGACCATTTGCAGACTTACATTAAGGCCGTGTATCTGCGTCTAGAGGACATAGAAGAGTTAAGTACAATAGTAAAGCAGGAGGCGTCCGATCCCCGCTTCACCACTCGGCCCCTGCTCCTCCATAAGCGTGATGTGGTGACGTCATTTACACCGTCCCTGCTTCTCCATGAATCCCAGAGACAGTCGAGAACAGCAGGGAACGGGGCAAGCTGTGCATTAGTTTGATCCATGATACTTGGAGGGGTGGGCGGTGGAGTGTTTGGGTAACTGGAGGGGGTGTGTAAGCTTTGGGAGCAACTGAAAGGGGAATGGATACTGAGCACACAAACTGGAGGGAGACATTATAATGTGGAGGAATGAGATTTTTTAAAAACAAACATCTCTGGAAACGCTGCATTTTCCACAATGTGCGGCCACAGCCTCAAGGGCATGAAATGCAAGTGCCTGCAGCAAGCATGCACCATGGGAGAGGAGACTCCAGCCCTTCCCTCTGTTTCAGGACCCTGAGTGATATAGAAGAAAGCAGTGTTTGGATGGAGTTCTCCATTACAACCCATTATGGATTTTACCAGCTCCTTAGGGTACATATGGATCATATAGGGAGCGCATTTACACAGGACGAGGTAATCCACTGGTTTTGGTTAAAATAAACCCAAAAAAAGTTAACTGTGTAAAGGGACCCTTGTATTAACCCTTTGCTATCCTGCTGGCATAGGATATTACACTAGGATTCCGACAACTACCTGCTCCCGCCGTGTCGGCTGACACTATTCTTGGCACAGTTTCCTGTTTGCACAAGCGCACCTTGTACTGTGTGATCTGTGAATGAACACCGAAAAACCTGCTGACAAAGTAAAACAACACATGGCAAAACACGCCGATCCTAGGGGCAAACAATCTTCTATTGGGCAGTCGGTCAGTCAATGCTGGTCTACCCCTCGCCACATATAGGATCCTGCACTTTGGGAAGGGGGGTGTATACTTTAACAACCATTCTTTGTTCTAAAGTGAAACATGAGCCAATGCCACACGTTGTCTTCAATAAAAATCTTCTACCACTCCAGTGCAGAGCTCTGTGTGTGGCGCCGCACCATGCGGAGAGCGATCCTTACGGAGTGCTGCATCGTGTGCATGAGACCTAAAGCTTAAGCTGCATGCACATGTCTGTGTGCAGGTGGGGGGTCCATGAGAGAGACACGGACAGCCCATGGAGGATATTCGCATGCGCTCATCAAGGAGTCCAGATCACAAAGAGATGGGAATAAGAGCGGTCCTGAGTTTGGTTCCCATGATAATATATGATCGTGTATAACAAGGGATCAGTGCACTTGCCATTGAAACCCCGGCTAGCACACGGTCATGTGCATTTGATCAGATGGCATGTGCAGCACATGTATGACATCTGTGCGCCACCTATACCTACAGAGCCCCATTCAATGGTCTCAGTGAGCCCGGGCCACAAAATGGACAGGAATAGGATCGGCCCTGAGTTTTTCCCAGGCTCACTGCTGCACACACGGGCCTGTGATAATGCTTGGTTGTGTGTATATGGCCATAAGCATGAATGGGTCATTGTACTAGCCACTAGGAACATGGCTAGCATACTGACAGTGCAATCAGTCATGTGCACAGAGTCTTCATCCTTTATAATCAAAAGTCGGCTTCTGCCAGTGAACGCAAAAATTTTGGTTTTGTGCATTTATAGGTAGCAAACCACATATCTGCATTGCTTGGTAGGAGGGGTGCTCCCTGACCCACTGCAACGACCTCCACTGCTGTGAAGACGGGACTAGTCAGTTCAGGTTTTCAAGCAGTGGATTCTCCCATTCACTGACAGCAAGCAGAGTGTGAATCCAATGTCCGCACCTTGGCCGGGTGTACAGACTCCTTGCAGATGAGTGCGGGGCTGAGGATCTGGGATGTGCTCCAGCTGAGTCACGGGAGGTGAGAACATAACTCTGCAGCGGGTGCTGACAACACCTCTCATCATGTCACAGCTCCAGCACAACATTAGCACTGAGACATTACCGCTCCTGTGGGGGTTCAGCGCACAACATGTGCTTTAACCCCGTCTAAGCCACAGATAAACAGCAAAGCCATCACCTCATCTGCCCTGGAAGCCATCACACCCATCCCTAGATCACAACAATCTCCTATCTGTTTATCCAGAGCCTTCCAATTCATCAATAGAATTCCAGAACTATAGTAAGTACTGACACAAAACGCAGGAAATGAAAGGAATCCTGTCCAGGTTGTATAGGGAGGGGGGGCAGGTTTATATGCCATGAAGCCGAAAACTGGACAAAACACATGACCATGGTCCCCTCGGAATAAAGGGGTTAACCGCTGCCAGGTTGCTGCAACAGCTCCGACGCTGCGGATTCATCAGGATTTAAGAAGGTCACAGACAGGACAAGGATAGAAGAGCTGCAGGACCGGGAGACAGTGGGATTACAGGTGCAGCGAGGTGCGATGGAGCAATCCAAGACTTAGTGTACAAACCGCGAACCCATGGAAAATGGAGGGGGTCGGGTCCTAGGCCAACCCCAGACCTGTAATAGGTGCTTGATGGACAGAAAATGCAAGAACTCACCCCGCTGTCACCCAGCTTTTCAAGACTACTGAATGGCAATAGAAGCTCTAGAGACACCCCATCCCTTGTATAGATATGTAAGTCAGGGAGATTAGTGCTCTGGTCTATCACACAGCCCTGCCAGAAATGGAAAAATGTAAGATTAAGAAGATGAGCGACAACACGAGGACACCTGTAATGATCTACACGCAGGTTGTCAGCTAATGTATCTGCATAGTGCAAAGTGTTATCTGTGCAAAAGGATGTGGACGGGTAAGGGAGAGCAGATAGTGGCAAGAATGCTGACTGTTTCCAATGATACTTGCAGAATAGTGAGCGCAGCTCTGGAGTATAATACAGGATAAGTAATGTAATGTATGTACACAGTGACTGCACCAGCAGAATAGTGAGCGCAGCTCTGGAGTATAATACAGGATAAGTAATGTAATGTATGTACACAGTGACTGTACCAGCAGAATAGTGAGCGCAGCTCTGGAGTATAATACAGGATAAGTAATGTAATGTATGTACACAGTGACTGTACCAGCAGAATAGTGAGCGCAGCTCTGGAGTATAATACAGGATAAGTAATGTATGTACACAGTGACTGTACCAGCAGAATAGTGAGCGCAGCTCTGGAGTATAATACAGGATAAGTAATGTAATGTATGTACACAGTGACTGTACCAGCAGAATAGTGAGTGCAGCTCTGGGGTATAATACAGGATAAGTAATGTATGTACACAGTGACTGTACCAGCAGAATAGTGAGCGCAGCTCTGGAGTATAATACAGGATAAGTAATGTAATGTATGTACACAGTGACTGTACCAGCAGAATAGTGAGTGCAGCTCTGGGGTATAATACAGGATAAGTAATGTAATGTATGTACACAGTGACTGTACCAGCAGAATAGTGAGCACAGCTCTGGAGTATAATACAGGATAAGTAATGTAATGTATGTACACAGTGACTGTACCAGCAGAATAGTGAGCGCAGCTCTGGAGTATAATACAGGATAAGTAATGTAATGTATGTACACAGTGACTGTACCAGCAGAATAGTGAGCGCAGCTCTGGAGTATAATACAGGATAAGTAATGTAATGTATGTACACAGTGACTGTACCAGCAGAATAGTGAGCGCAGCTCTGGAGTATAATACAGGATAAGTAATGTAATGTATGTGCACAGTGACTGTACCAGCAGAATAGTGAGCGCAGCTCTGGAGTATAATACAGGATAAGTAATGTAATGTATGTACACAGTGACTGCACCAGCAGAATAGTGAGCGCAGCTCTGGAGTATAATACAGGAGAAGTAACGTAATGTATGTACACAGTGACTGCACCAGCAGAATAGTGAGCGCAGCTCTGGAGTATAATACAGGATAAGTAATGTAATGTATGTACACAGTGACTGTACCAGCAGAATAGTGAGCGCAGCTCTGGGGTATAATACAGGATAAGTAATGTAATGTATGTACACAGTGACTGCACCAGCAGAATAGTGAGCGCAGCTCTGGAGTATAATAAGGGATGTCACTGCCATTATTTTAGTTTTTATGGTGCCGCACAAATACAGATACACAAACATCAATGTGACTTGACCTGCTCTGTTACATTGTTACGGGGACATTTATCCTCTGCAGTCTTTGGTCAGACACCTCAGCCTTCTCGTTCTGCAGTTGATGATCTCAGGTCGGTGCCCGGGTTGAGGTGCCAGTTTTTGGGTTGTGTCGCAGGATTACACAATATGAGGGTCTCGGGCAGGCTCCATCTCTGCACATAGTTGTGGTTTTACAATCATGGTGTGACCACTTTGCAGACTGTGTGGTAACAGGAATGTGTGACCATGACAATGCAGTCTCTGTGCAGCAGATCATCGCTCCCTGCCATTCACATTAACCCTTTAATTTGCTGCCCAGATCATAACAAAGTCTTGATATGACTAGACATCTGCTGATCTGATGAGCCATGGGTCAGTCACGTTACTGGGCACGCTGCAGAGCCCTGCACACATCAGGAACAACATACAGTATCGTTACGGGTATTTTGCAGAACATTGCACCCTAACAGGAACAAGATATTCTGCAGATCATTGCATCATTGTCTTTGCAGCAACAGACAAGGTTTTTCTAAGAGTCATCGTGTAGCGGGCTGCTGAAAACAAGAGCAACACTAGTTCTCGATATTCTGCAGCACATTGCACAAAACTGCTACCAAAACTTTAGTACTTGCTCGAATGCAGCACATTGCAACTTGTCTGTACCTGCGTCTCAGGATAGATGCAGTCGGCTCATTTCACAACAGCTAATAAGAGTTCTGAAGAGCATTGTGGCTTGTGGCTTAAACATTCTGCAGATTATTACACTTTATACACTGTTCTAGTCCAACAAACATGTATGTAGTCTGCAGAATATTGCTTTATATAATGTAACAGAGTTCAGCATTTGCTGATTATGATCTGCAGAGCATTGCAGCATACCATGACTCTGAACTGCTGGAATGTGCCTTGCAAGACATCTCACTATACTAGCCCCGCTGGTTCTTGCAGCTCGGCATGGCTAGCATATATTCTGCAGATCATTACTCCTCACAGTTCGGTATGGCTAGCATATATTCTGCAGATCATTACTCCTCACAGCTCGGTATGGCTAGCATATATTCTGCAGATCATTACTCCTCACAGCTCGGAATGGCTAGCATATATTCTGCAGAACATTACTCCTCACAGCTCAGCATGGCTAGCATATATTCTGCAGATCATTACTCCTCGCAGCTCTGCATGGCTAGCATATATTCTGCAGATCATTACTCCTCACAGCTCGGCATGGCTAGTATATATTCTGCAGATCATTAATCCTCGCAGCTCCGCATGGCTAGCATATATTCTGCAGAACATTACTCCTCGCAGCTCGGCATGGCTAACATATATTCTGCAGAACATTACTCCTCGCAGCTCGGCATGGCTATCATATATTCTGCAGAACATTACTCCTCGCAGCTCTGCATGGCTAGCATATATTCTGCAGAACATTACTCCTTGCAGCTCAGCACGGCTAGCATATATTCTGCAGAACATTACTCCTCACATCTTTGCATGGCTAGCATATATTCTGCAGAACATTGCGATTACAACTTTGCACTGCTTGGTTGCATTCTGCAGAGCATTGCACATTGTGCTGGGTATAGGGCAGCCCTGTTTATATGCATCCAACCTGCAGATCAACGCACCTCCGTCGTAAGGTTTGGTGCAGAAGTCAGCCATCAAAACAAGCAATTCCCCAACATGTCAGACCTGACCCATGGCCGAAGGAATGGACTGGTGTAACCTACGACCCGACCTGCCCGTCGCCTTCACCCCTGTACCCCAATACCATGGCTCTAAGATAACTGGCGCTCTCTAGATTACATCCCATCTGTCATCTCTGGAGACTTCGATCCCCTACAAGGTGTCTCTAGGAGCCGTCCAGTCACATGACTGCG
Source organism: Leptodactylus fuscus (assembly GCF_031893055.1). Lineage (NCBI taxonomy): Eukaryota > Metazoa > Chordata > Amphibia > Anura > Leptodactylidae > Leptodactylus > Leptodactylus fuscus. The sequence continues at coordinate 89,989,369 of NC_134272.1, forward strand.
GTCTGTATCGCCGGGTCACTACTTATTATACTCATAGCCATCACTTCCATCCGATTAATTGCAGAATTTCCAATTATTTTTCATTGTTTCCTATTCCCAGTCAGTGAGACATCACATGGAGGCAAAAATAACCCCAAACACAGCAGAATCCCTGGCCAGTCCCCTATAGAGCCCCGGAACGTATAGATATGACGTCACGCTATAAGGACACTCACGCTATCCTGAAGAACGGCTTCTCTGTCCGGGCCATGAGAGTCCTGAGGCGGCAGCAGCAGCCCCGCAGCCGGCGCAAGAGCAGCGCAACCCCGCAGCAAGAGCAGCAGACACCGAGCGCGGCCACGAGCATCAGCAGCGCCGGCATCACATCCTCCAGGTGACCGAGCCGCCCCCCCACACTGCGACACGACCACGGCGGGATTTACATAGCCACGCCCCCCACTGCCATGTACTGCACAGAGAGCGCCCTCTAGAGGAGGAGCCGGAGAACACGTGCGGAGAAGCTCAGCCAGGTAAGTAATACTAATGTGTGCACGAAGGGGAGACACGCCCACATGCTCATTAACATAACCACGCCCACTGAAAGCTTCTCCCGAGCACATTTTGAATATAGATAAATATGGCCCTCTAGTGGTCAGTGAGGGAATAACCTGCAAAATATCCAACAACAAGCCATGAAATAACACCTTGTCCACATGCAATGAGAAAGTTTAGTGTACAGTCATGGCCAAAAATTTTGAGAATGATACAAATAGTAATTTTTACAAAGTCTACTGCTTCAGTTTTGCTAATGGCAATTTGCATATACTCCAGAATGTTAGAAATATAAAGAAAACTAAAAAGCTTGATAGTCTTCAGTATATCAACTACTGAAGACTATCAAGCTTTTTTGTTTTCTTTATATTTCCAACCCACTGGCTAACATGGTACGAGAACAGACATTTTCCTTATCCAGAATGTTATAAAGAGTGATCAGCTTAACAGCAATTACTTGCAAAGTCAATATTTGCCTAGAAAATGAACTTTCTCCCCCCAAAATACATTTCAACATCATTGCAACCCTGCCTTAAAAGGACCAGCTAACATCGTTTCAGTGATTGCTCCAGTAACACAGGTGTGGGTGTTGATGAGGACAGGGCTGGAGATCAATCTGTCATGATTAAGTAAGAATGACACCACTGGATGCTGTAAAAGGAGGCTGGTGCTTGGCATCATTGTTTCTCTTCTGTTAACCATGGTTATCTCTAAAGAAACACATGCAGTCATCATTGCACTGCACAAAAATGGCCTAACAGGGAAGAGTATCGCAGCTAGAAAGATTGCACCTCAGTCAACAATCTATCGCATCATCAAGAACTTCAAGGAGAGAGGTTCTATTGTTGGCAAAAAGGCTCCAGGGCACCCAAGAAAGACCAGCAAGCGCCAGGACCGTCTCTTAAAAGTGTTTCAGCTGCGGGATCGGGCTACCAGCAGTGCAGAGCTTGCTCAGGAATGGCAGCAGGCAGGTGTGAGTGCATCTGCACGCACTGTGAGGAGGAGACTCTTGGAGCAAGACCTGGTCTTAAGGAGGGCAGCAAAGAAGCCACTTCTCTCCAGAAAAAAACATCAGGGACAGACTGATATTCTGCAAAAGGTACAGGGAGTGGACTGCTGAGGACTGGGGTAAAGTCATTTTCTCTGATGAATCCCCTTTTCGATTGTTTGGGACATCTGGAGAACAGCTTATTGGTAGAAGATGAGGTGAGCGCTACCACCAGTCTTGTCTCATGCCAACTGTAAAGCATCCTGAAACCATTCATGTGTGGGGTGGCTTCTCAGCCAAGGGAATCGGCTCTCACAGTCTTGCCTAAAAACACAGCCATGAATAAAGAATGGGACCAGAATGTCCTCCAAGATCACCTTCTCCCAACCGTCCAAGAGCAGTTTGGCCATCAACAATGCCTTTTCCAGCATGATGGAGCACCTTGCCATAAAGCAAAGGTGATAACTAAATGGCTCAGGGAACAAAACATAGAGATTTGGGGTCCATGGCCTGGAAACTCCCCAGATCTTAATCCCATTGAGAACTTGTGGTCAATCGTCAAGAGACGGGTGGACAAACAAAAACCTACAAATTCTGACAAAATGCAAGCATTGATTGTGCAAGAATGGACGGCTATCAGTCAGGATTTTTACCCCCACACAGTATAATGCCCCGTTAAAGGGATTCTACCATTAAAACCTTTTTTTTTTGTGTGGCTAAGACGTCGGAATAGTCTTTAGAAAGTCTATTTGTCTCTTAGCTTTAGACGTGGTCTCCGCTGCACCGTTCCTTAGAAATACCGTTTTTTACCGGTATGCAAAGGAGTTCTCTCGCAGTGATGGGGGCGGGTCCCAGCGCTCAAACAGAAATGAGGGCGTCCCCACCGCTGCCAGAGAATGGTCTCCAGCGCCGCCTCCTTCTTCGTCCGCAGCGTCATCTTCAATGTCTTCTTCCGGCACAGGCTCGTAACTTCTAGTAGTTGGGCCTTAAGCAAAGCAGACTGCGCAGGTGCACAGGCCACGGAAAAATGGCCGCTAACAATACTGTGCCAGCAGCCATTTTCCCGTGGCCTGTACGCCTGCGCAGTCTGCTGTGCTCAAGGCCCGACGCCTAGAAGTTACGAGATTGCGCGGGAAGAAGACATTGAAGATGACGCTGCGGACGAAGAAGGAGGCGGCGCTGGAGACAATTCTCTGGCAGCAGTGGGGACGCCATAATCGCTGTTTGATCACTGGGGCCCGCCCCCATCGCTGCAAGATAACTCATTTGCATACCGGTAAAAAACAGTATTTCTAAGGAACAGCGCAGCGGAGACCACGTCTAAAGGTAAGAGACAAATAGACTTTCTAAAGACTATTCCCACGTCTTATCCACAAAAGAAAAGGCTTTAATGGTAGAATCCCTTTAATGTCCCCTACACTATGTAATACTCCCTTTGTATCCCCCACACCATATAATGCTCACTTAGGGTACACTCACACGGAGGAAAATGGTGTGGAATTTCAGCACTGAAAAAAAAGCCTCCCATTGACTTCAATAGGTTTTGCTAGCAGAAAAAGAAATTCAATCAGAGGCTTTTTTTCTTAGGCAGCAGTCAACGCTGGGACGCCATATAACGAACATGTTGTTGGCATTCATGATCCGCTTGCTCCAGCATTTCGGCAGCTGTCAAGCTGGCCTGCAGCTGAACTCATTCCTTGCGCTGTGCCCGTGATTGTTCCGGCATCTCATCAGGTCGCTGGGATGCCATATAATGAGCTTGTTGTTGGCGTCCATGATCCCCGTCAGCTCCGCTTGAGGAGAACTCTGTGACTTCTGGCTCCTTCTGGCTCTCGCTGGCTCTCGCTGTTTTAGAATTTTGCAACAAATTAGATTTTCTTTTTCCCGGCATGTTTAATAGTAGCAAACTGGCAATTTCGATTAAAGGTGTTTTCCCATCTCAGTGTCTCAGCACTGGAGCAGATCAGATAATATGCAGTGTTATCTGTTTGTTTACACAGAGAGATAACAGACCTGGCTTTATCAGAACCTGAGATAAGGCTGCTTCAAGAGCAGTGTAATAGTAAGTATAAGTATGTGAACATAAATTCATAACAGTCGCGAGGCCATGTCATTACCAGGATACAAAGTATCCATTGTGTTAATCGAGGTTACAGACTATCTATGTGGCGAATCTCATCCAAATCCGTTCAGCCGTTTTTGCATGATTGATATAAATAAAAAATAAATTATTATTATTGTTGTTATTATTATTATTAATTTTCCTTTTGCGTCCACATCTAGGGAGGTTAGCCACAGGGCCATGGGCTTTACACTTCTTACTGACACTGCGCACGGTAGACACAGGAACATTCAGGTGTTTGGAGATGGACTTGTAGCCTTGAGATTGCTCAGGCTTCCTCACTATTTTGCTTCTCAAGTCCTCAGACAGTTCTTTGGTCTTCTTTCTTTTCTCCATGCTCAATGTGGTCACACAAGGACACAGGACAGAGGTGGAGTCAACTTTAATCCATTTCAACTGGCTGCAAGTGTGATTTACTTATTGCCACCACCTGTTAGGTGCCTCAGGGAAGTAACAGGTGCTGTTAATTACACAAATTAGAGAAGCATCACATGATTTTTCAAACAGTGCCAATACTTTTGTCCACCCCCTTTTTTCTGTTTGCTGTGGAATTATATCCAATTTGGCTTTTTGACAATTCTTTTTGTGGTTTTCCATTGAAGACAAATTAAATGAAGATAATAATACCAAAGAATTTGTGATTGCAATCATTATCTGGAAGACCATGAGTATTATCTGACAGAATTGCAGGGGGGGGCAATACTTTTGGCCAACACTGTATTAGTAGGATAGGATTATCCCATTATACATATATATACACATTAGATCCTTCGGTATTGTGCAGTTTTACAATGTAGTGGTGTCAGATGTTTCTTACTATATTTCTATGACATCATCACTCCTGGATATTTCCTATACGCTGTTCTCCATACTGGGATTTATTACTTTACTGATGTCTCGGAAGCTTCTATGGCGGCCTGTACAGTATGTCCATCATGTTCTGCACCATGACAAGAGCGCCACCTGGTGGACACTGCATGAAATGACAGTATATCCAACCACTGTGTATAATGAGATAACAGCGAATTAAAGGGGGTTTCCAGGCTACATAATTGGCGACCTATATTTAGGATAGGTCATCGATGTAAGATCAGCCGGGGTCCGCCACCTGTGTGACGAGACTACAGGGTTCGGGGTAAGTGCTGCCATCTCTTTAGTACTTACTAACCTCAGTGCTCTACAATGAACCACCATTTTATTTTACTGTTTCACTTCCTATAAAAATTTGGATAAAAAGAAATCAAAATCATAGACATTCCCCAAAATGGTAAAATAAAAAGCACATCTGGCCCCGCAAAACAGACACCTTAGAGAGCCCCATACATGGCAATATAACAAGGTTATGTCTCCTGGGGGACTGAGCAGTTTGGTTGGTCCAGGAGGCGGAGTCATGGAGGAAGGAGACCGTCAGGAAGCAGGAGGGTGGTAGCTGTGGGAGGAGTCTGCAGTTGGATGTGTCCATAGAGACCACCACTCGTTGCACGCTGACATGTTACATTACTGTAAGCGCCAAACAAAACATTTTCCTGAATTTTCCCACATTCTGTTCTTCTCCTCGTCCAGCCTCGGCCCGGGATCATTTCCATGTTTGGTGGAGATAACCTTTCTACCTCCACCCCCTCCTGAAATAACATGGCACTTTCCAGACTCACACATCAGGGCGCCCTTCCATTGTGCTCCATATATACGTTCCAGGAATTTGGCGCAGAGCTCCGGCCGTCTCTGCTCGTTCTATGTTCGCTGCAGATGTCGTGCAGGAACTTGCAGGGATTTTCTTCTTTGACATGTAATTATTTGCCGGGGGCTCGGAGCGATCATCCTCCAGACTTCAAGGATTAAGCCGCTCAGGGACAGCCTGCTATATATAGACTAAAGTAGAAATCACTGCACAGGATCAAATCCCCCTCCTGGAGACTACTGAGGGGTTTATATGGGATTAAAGGGGTCCTCCGCTTTGTGCAATGTCTACTTGCTGGAAGGATCCCTTAATAATGAGGAGATCACAAAGTGATCAGTTGTAACCTGTGAGGAAACCTCACAATAAGTGATCAGATTTCCAAGAGCGCCCCCACAGGAGAAGTGATGCATTACGCAGTAGTTATTCATCTCAATGGGTTGTCTGTGTACAGGACAGGTCCTGCAGGGTGTAACAGGACAGGACAGGTCCACCAAAGTGTAACAGGACAGGTGAGGTCCTCCAAAGTGTAACAGGACAGGACAGGTCCTCCAAAGTGTAACAGGACAGGTGAGGTCCTCCAAAGTGTAACAGGACAGGACAGGTCCTCCAAAGTGTAACAGGACAGGACAGGTCCTCCAAAGTGTAACAGGACAGGACAGGTCCTCCAAAGTGTAACAGGACAGGACAGGTCCTCCAAAGTGTTACAGGACAGGACAGGTCCTCCAAAGTGTAACAGGACAGGTCCTCCAAAGTGTTACAGGACAGGACAGGTCCTCCAAAGTGTTACAGGACAGGACAGGTCCTCCAAAGTGTTACAGGACAGGACAGGTCCTCCAAAGTGTTACAGGACAGGACAGGTCCTCCAAAGTGTTACAGGACAGGTCCTCCTGAGTCAAAGGCAATCTTTGTAACCAAGAGATGAGAATCCTTATCCCCCCATTTATTAAGGTCCCTCATACAGTGTATGAAAATGAGTTTTCTAAACTGCACATCCCTTTAATGGAGCGTTAGTCTCCAAAAAATACCTACTTTTTTGCTATCAGAACATAGTTATATCTGTTCCTGGGAAAGCAGTGTAGTGGTCACCCAGCTTCCCCAGGTCACTGAACAGCAAGGCACAGCTAACATGACGGATATTGGACATAGTGTTGGTGACGGTGCGCTGTTACAGCCATCACAGGGGTGGTCACCCAGCTTTCCTAGGTGGCCGTGTGTTCATGTTCATTTCACTACAATTAGCTAAGCAAGTTAGTCATTTAGGAATCTGGGAAAGTTGGGTGAGTAAATGGAAACCATCTTCATCAATGGCAACAATTTAAGGTCGGGGTCCCACATGGCGTAAAAGCCGCAGAAAAAAAATGCTGCGTTATACAGTCATCGTGTAGTGGACACTACATGGGACCTCAGCCTATAGGAGTCTTCTAGGACTTATGTATCGATGACTTATCCTTAGGATAGGTCATCAGTATGTGGTCTGACACAGAGGACCCCCACAGATCAGCTGGATGAACAGTATGCCGTGTGGGAGTGCCGGAGTCTCTTCATGTAATACCAAACCATGCCAGACATATTGTAGTGCCGTTATAACTTCTCTAAGGCTCTGTTCTCATCTATGTTAGGAGTTTTTGTCCCCATTACAGACCCCATTATAGTCAATATAAGTCCATTAGTGCTTCTGGTATTTTCTTCTACTCCTATGATGGAAGCGTGAGACAGATGTGAACTGGGTCATACAGGACGCATTGTTTGCGGTGCATTTTGTGTATCATTTGCAGACTTATTTGGATACACTTTGCATGGCGCCCTGGACATCTCTCCGGCTTCCTGTAGTCTTGGATCCTCTGTGTCACACCAGGTAATAGCACACATTGGTCCCATCATGATTTTGCTTTCATTGACTCTTGGAACTACAACTCCCAGCATGCATACTGACTCCGCTGTCCTTGGAGTTGTCACAGCAGCTACAGTGGTGAAGGTTGGTGACCCCTGTAGGACACAGAGGTCTCCACTGCAGGGCTCATTACATTATCCTAATGTAGTCATCTTCCAGTGTGTAAAGGGTTAACGATGGGACCTGCAGTACCCAGAGTGACCTAGCAGAGGGCGCTATAGTCACACATCTTCCATCTGGCACTTGTAGTTGGGCAGGGAGTGTTGAGTAAAGTCTTTTCCATCCACACCCAAGTCCCAAATCTTCTCTTGTAGACGGGTCAGACCAGAAATTCTCAGGCAGGAGGCTGCGGCAGAAGCGGAGGTGAGAGAGGGGCATGTGGAGCCCTGGGGTGGGGGGTTATTGGGGGCTGCTGGGGGTATAATCATTGTGTCTACAAGAGCGATTCAAGATGTCACATGGAAATGTGTTTACTCTGAATAGTGTGGCAGGTGGGCAGAGGAGGAGGGGAGGGGGTCTGCGCTGCCACCAAGGGGCGCTGCTATGATCTGTGGATTGTAAGCTCCTGGGGCGAGGGTCTGTGTATTGTATTAGTGGTCTCATATCCGCTTGTTGTGTATGATTATGTTTGTGTTTATAACTAGCTGGGGGGGGGGGGGCTGTATCTATAATGGCGGAGCCCCTTTGTCCCTTCCCCCATCTTCACATACTGTTTCCATACACTTTGGATCCTATCTATATACTCTATGTATACAGTATACATCTGCAAGATAACGCACTTACAGGGGAGGTTCATTCTCAGCGACCAGGTCCCTGTAAACCAAAAGTGTAGAAAGTTACTCTGTGTCTTCTTATTATGGCCCCAAAGAACTGATCCTGGGGGCCCCATCTGTCTGTTTACATGATACAGACATCAGTGTGTATAGCGTATCTATACACAGGTGGGGACATGAGATCTGTAGGGACCATCCGGATGGTTAATAGGATTATTCTGAAAATTACATTTTAGGATGTGAACTTCCCCTTTAAGAGGCGGCAGAGAGCCGGGTCCTGGTGCTTCGGGTAGTAACAAGAGTAACAGATGATTTGTATCTATTTTAATATCAGAAGTTACTTTGTTGCCGTCTTATCATATTGCAAACTGTATCACAAATCCGTCTATGGTGAAGGAGATGTAATGTACAGATGTAGCAGAGCTCAAGAGAACACCGGCCCAATGAATCCAGGTGCTGTTGTTGGATCCAGGTCGTATGTTTTCATGTTACTATAGATATATTGGCCCAGGATTAATTGTCTCATTATCACATGAACATCTACCGTATACACTGTTGGATATCTGGTACCCGCATTGTGTACTTAAGTGGTAATGAGCCGGATACAGAACGTATTATGGCATCAATTAAAGGAGATGTCCAGGATTAGACAAACATGGCTTCTATCTTCCAGGAATAGAGCCACACCTGTCCACAGGTTGCAGCACAGTTCAATTGAAGTGAATGAGGGCGATCTGCGATACCAAACACAACTTGTAGCCCCTCACCTTATATAAGAGCGGCACATCCACGAACACAAGTGAAAGCGCCATTCTCCAATTACAGTGTTAATCACTATGGAAATGGCGTACAGGGAATTACCCAAATATCTGTGTCACTTATGTAACATATCATTATATGGAATTACCTGCTGAGCCTCGTATAATAGTGTAAGAGCAGATACTAAATATGTCATTGTATAGGGTATATAGGTAATCATTACATAATAAGTGATTGGAGTAGTATTATAGTAGTTATATTCTTATACATAGGAGTAGTATTATAGTAGTTATATTCTTGTACATAGGAGTAGTATTATAGTAGTTATATTCTTGTACATAGGAGCAGTATTATAGTAGTTATATTCTTGTACATAGGAGTAGTATTATAGTAGTTATATTCTTGTACATAGGAGCAGTATTATAGTAGTTATATTCTTGTACATAGGAGTAGTATTATAGTAGTTATATTCTTGTACATAGGAGTAGTATTATAGTAGTTATATTATTGTACATAGGAGGAGTATTATAGTAGTTATATTCTTGTACATAGGAGGTAGTATTATAGTAGTTATATTCTTGTACATAGGAGCAGTATTATAGTAGTTATATTCTTGTACATAGGAGGTAGTATTATAGTAGTTATATTCTTGTATATAAGAGCAGTATTATAGTAGTTATATTCTTGTACATAGGGGCAGTATTATAGTAGTTATATTCTTGTACATAGGAGTAGTATTATAGTAGTTATATTCTTGTACATAGGAGTAGTATTATAGTAGTTATATTCTTGTATATAGGAGTAGTATTATAGTAGATATATTCTTGTACATAGGAGTAGTATTATAGTAGTTATATTCTTGTATATAGGAGTAGTATTATAGTAGTTATATTCTTGTACATAGGAGTAGTATTATAGTAGTTATATTCTTGTACATCGGAGTAGTATTATCGTAGTTATATTCTTGTACATAGGAGCAGTATTATAGGAGTTATATTCTTGTACATAGGAGTAGTATTATAGTAGTTATATTCTTGTACATAGGGGGCAGTATTATAGTAGTTATATTCTTGTACATAGGGGGCAGTATTATAGTAGTTATATTCTTGTACATAGGGGGCAGTATTATAGTAGTTATATTCTTGTACATAGGGGGCAGTATTATAGTAGTTATATTCTTGTACATAGGAGGAGTATTATAGTAGTTATATTCTTGTACATAGGAGCAGTATTATAGTAGTTATATTCTTGTACATAGGAGTAGTATTATAGTAGTTATATTATTGTACATAGGAGGTAGTATTATAGTAGTTATATTATTGTACATAGGAGTAGTATTATAGTAGTTATATTCTTGTACATAGGAGGTAGTATTATAGTAGTTATATTCTTGTACATAGGAGCAGTATTATAGTAGTTATATTATTGTACATAGGAGGTAGTATTATAGTAGTTATATTATTGTACATAGGAGGAGTATTATAGTAGTTATATTCTTGTACATAGGAGGTAGTATTATAGTAGTTATATTCTTGTACATAGGTGTAGTATTATAGTAGTTATATTCTTGTACATAGGAGGTAGTATTATAGTAGTTATATTCTTGTATATAAGAGCAGTATTATAGTAGTTATATTCTTGTACATAGGGGCAGTATTATAGTAGTTATATTCTTGTACATAGGAGTAGTATTATAGTAGTTATATTCTTGTACATAGGAGTAGTATTATAGTAGTTATATTCTTGTATATAGGAGTAGTATTATAGTAGTTATATTCTTGTACATAGGAGTAGTATTATAGTAGTTATATTCTTGTATATAGGAGTAGTATTATAGTAGTTATATTCTTGTACATAGGAGTAGTATTATAGTAGTTATATTCTTGTACATCGGAGTAGTATTATCGTAGTTATATTCTTGTACATAGGAGTAGTATTATAGGAGTTATATTCTTGTACATAGGAGTAGTATTATAGTAGTTATATTCTTGTACATAGGAGTAGTATTATAGTAGTTATATTCTTGTATATAGGAGTAGTATTATAGGAGTTATATTCTTGTACATAGGAGCAGTATTATAGTAGTTATATTCTTGTACATAGGGGGCAGTATTATAGTAGTTATATTCTTGTACATAGGGGGCAGTATTATAGTAGTTATATTCTTGTACATAGGAGGTAGTATTATAGTAGTTATATTCTTGTACATAGGAGGTAGTATTATAGTTATTATATTCTTGTACATAGGAGTAGTATTATGGTAGTTATATTCTTGTACATAGGAGGTAGTATTATAGTTATTATATTCTTGTACATAGGAGTAGTATTATGGTAGTTATATTCTTGTACATAGGAGGTAGTATTATAGTAGTTATATTCTTGTACATAGGAGCAGTATTATAGTTATTATATTCTTGTATATAGGAGTAGTATTATAGTAGTTATATTCTTGTACATAGGAGGTAGTATTATAGTAGTTATATTCTTGTACATAGGGGCAGTATTATAGTTATTATATTCTTGTATATCGTAGTGAGTGTTTCTGTACATCAGGCTTTACCATTTATATAATCTCCATCTTGCTCTATTTACAGACGTCTGGAATATAATTTAGCTTTCTTCCTCCTTTCTGGTGCCCGGGGCTTTGCTTGTTCTTTGCTCACGTGTGTGTATCTTGTGATATTACTGTGGAGCCCCTCATTGTAATGTTAGATGAACCTGTGGGAACATCCTCCTACACAGTCTATGAGCGGTGAGATGCGAGTATCGTATAAGTAAATGTTTATTTCTTGGTTTCCTGCTCTTGGTGACTTCTGGCCGGGTAACATTACAGAATCCGCCTCACGTAGTTCTTCGAGTCCTAAGAAGGGAACGTCATCAAACATTCCAACAATATAAACTTTACAGGACACAATTTCCCTGCGCTTTTATTACCACAACCTATGACCCTGTTACATTGTTTCCTATTGATTTGTATTGGTGATATCACAAGTATCTGCGGCTTATATTTGGTATCGCAGTTTCCCACAGGAGCAGATCTTGGATTATTTCTTAGGGCTTTGGCTTTAAGAAGAATATCACAGACCATCTCTAGTAAGATATTTTGAATGTGATAATTTGTGTCTGTGCCTTTGTGTGAACTCGACCTCATATTACCTGAGGGTGCTGCGGGATATTATAGCATGTTATGTTGGCTTCATATACCATTATTATATACCGCCATATGGTGCCAAGTAACCATGTGCGTAATACTACTCCTAGCGAATGTAATTCTACGATGGATTTAGCATGAAGTCACATTCTATAATGCAGGGGTTGTTGAATTACGACCCATCCACATATCCTTCAATGCCATATGGCTGCCATAGATGGTGGTCTCCATCTTAAGACCCTCTATAGAGAGAGCAGCAGATAACACAGTGGTCCTGTCCATAAATTACATAGACCATTCATTTCACTGGCCAGCATGTACTGCTACATATGTCCTGTAGGGGGTGCAATGGTGTCTTTCAGCAATTTCCACATGGAAAATCCACAATTATTCTGTCTGGACTCTCATTTGTCTTAGTTGTCAGATTACCAGACACCAATCATTTTGGGTTTATGTCCAAGGGGGCGACAGATGCTGCTATGGGGCCACATAACTGTGTGATGTGGATGCACCAGTCCATGCCCAGCGGCGATTTCCTTTCTAGCGCAGGGATTTCCGAAGAGGTCGGAGCCTCCTCATAAACCTTTTGGTCCCCTTATTAAGACTGACATTAGTCTTAATGAATTTACCCCAATGTCTATTAGAAAGTTGCAGAACTTTATGTTACGCAATGTTGATGTTTCCTTGACCTCAGACTGGAGGATCCCCTTTAAGGAGACGTTCCAGTAAGTGCCTGCTTAGTTACGGTATAGACAGTTCCGTGACATTGTGGAGATTCTCGGTCGCGGTAGTTAGTCGCCGCTCTGTATCCAGTTACTGTAACATTTTCGTTCCTCGTTTCCTTCATACAAGGGGAGGTTTCTCGGAGGAGCTGAGCACAGAGGCTTCTTGTTGAGTCACGTAGGTGCGGTCACAGGGTGTGCGGTGCGGCTGCTACACATATAAACACGTCCTGGACAGGCAGACCTCTTCCCAGAATCCCTGAATGGAGCGAGCCCTGCCAGGAGGATTGTTCTGAGTGCTTTCTGTATGGTGCCAGGGCTGCTATACTGGGGCTGTGGTATTTTTGGAGTATTTGTGAGCTGGCTGTGGAGTGCTGTATACAGTATACGGCTGTACCAGTCTCTGCACGTTCCTGATAGACATGGCTTTCACTTCCAGTTTGTAGGTAACATAAACCAGAACATTCTGCAATAAAAGTGATGGGAGTACTGGGGGGGTGTAAAGACACAAACATAACTTTACACCACTTTAAACTCCATCTACTTTGTACAAGAAAATTTGCAACATATTTGTTCTTTTCCATTTCATAAAAGTGACATAAAGTCGTAATCCGCGCCCACTCCTGTTCCTCCTGACTTACTGTTCATAAATACGATTGTTGGCGCAAAAGTAGGCAAAACTAGGCAGAACCATGTTGGACTTCTATTGATAAATACGCCCCATTGGGTACAGATCCGTCAGCAATGTAACTACAACTCCCAGCATGCCCTGACAAATGTAAGTTGTGCTGTATCACAGTGATCTTCTCCTCAACATTGGAATTGCAAAACCAAGAAGTGAAAGTGATGTAATGACAGAACTCTCAGGACGGAGGGACATGTTAATGAGATGCAAATGATAAAAATTGGAAACAAAGTATCTGGATTTCCTCAGTACGGAGTGTGACGCCACCCGCAGAAATGCTGCACCTATACACACACCTCAGCACACGATCGGTGAGGTTATAAATGGCTGTACTTGATCATCAAGCTTGGCCGCCAACCAATGACTTCCCAGATAATGGGGCACAGAGATGAAATTGCGGACACGCCTGGTGCCAAGGCAGCGCCACCTACTGGATCCACGTCACGTGGCCATACATTCTAGGTCTTACTGTCCTATTATTTTAGGCTGGGACTGCACAGGAATGCATGGTCTTCATCATGGCCAAGGATCACGCTCACCCTGCACTTTCACTAGCTGTGATGCAGATGCTGTGACGCTGCAATCTCTCGTCTCGTGTATATTTGAGATGTCAGAATTTTTGGGTTTGTTTAGAATGCGGATTCCTGGAATGATTTGGCCGTCACACCCTGATCACATGCTTACACACTGAATACTCAATTATTCACACAAATCACTTATTATATACTATTTCTGTTTTCAGTTACTAGAAGTCACAGTTGGAGATCGCCCAGAAGAAAAACCTGTTTACCCCTCGTCCCCATGACAAACCTTACTGCGCCTGTGCTCTGTATATTATTGTTATGATAGGGACACCGAATCTTAGAGCGACCAACCGCTGCGCTGCTGCTGAACTTGTTCCTTGTATCCCCCTCAGCTCTGCTTGAGGATAAGTCTGTGACTTCTGGCTTCCTTCATAGCTCCCATTTTTTGAGAATTTTGCAGCAAATTAGATTTTCTTTTTCCTGGCTTGTTTAACATTTGGAAACTGCCAATTTGGATTAAAGGGGTTTTCCCATCTCAGTGTCTCAGCACTGGAGCAGATAAGATAATATGCAAATGATTGTACACAATTTGTACACAATGGACTCAGTGTTATTTGTGTGTTTACATAGAGAGATAACAGATCAGGCTTTATCAGCAAACTGCAAATAGCTGAGAGTGTAATATAGTATGTGAACATAAATTCATAACAGTCATGAAGCCGTGTCATTTACCACGATAAAGAGTAGCCTATGTGTTAATCCAGGTTACAAACTATCTATGTGCCAAATGGTAACCAAATCTGTTCAGCCATTTCTGCGTGATTGAGGAACAAACATCCAAAATGATCACCATAGAGGCGCATCAAGGGAGCATTAACTGTCAGTGCCCAGGGCAGCGCCAACCGCAGACATGACCCATTGTGTACTGTTGTTTGCTTATGTGTATAGTACAACAATGTGTAACTTGTCTTTGCGTTTGATTAAAATATAATTATGTTTATGAGGCCTTAACCCATGAATAGCCAATCTATGAAAAGCTTCACTGTCATGAGGCAAAGGGGTGTTTAACCAGACTAAATAACACGACCCTAAACTACTGGGTGCTGACCTCAATACCGATTAGTACAGGGCACCCCCCTACTACACCACCCAAAGGCTCAGTTCCCACGGAGTAACGCGCTGCGCATTCAGACACATATACATGTCAGAGTGTGAGCGCTCAAAACATATCTCATTCCCTTCAATGTGTGCCGGCTCACACGTGCTACACATTGAAATCAATGGGTTAAAAAGCCGCCAATTGATTTCAATGTGTAGCGCCCGTAAGCCGGCACACATTGAAGTGAATGGGATCTGTTTTGAGCGCTCACACTCTGACACGTGTATACGTGTCTGAATGCGCGGCGCGTTACTCCGTGGGAACGGAGCCAAACTCTGTTAGATCATGATTTACATATAGAATATCTACATAAAAGTAGAGCCCCTTCTAAATGCACTATATCCATCCTGTATTATACTCCAGAGCTGCGCTCACTATTCTGCTGGTACAGTCACTGTGTACATACATTACATTACTTTTCCTATATTATACTCCAGAGCTGCGCTCACTATTCTGCTGGTACAGTCACTGTGTACATACATTACATTACTTTTCCTATATTATACTCCAGAGCTGCGCTCACTATTCTGCTGGTGCAGTCACTGTGCACACACATTACATTACTTATCCTGTATTATACTCCAGAGCTGCGCTCACTATTCTGCTGGTACAGTCACTGTGTACATACATTACTTATCCTGTATTATACCCCAGAGCTGCGCTCACTATTCTGCTGCTACAGTCACTGTGTACATACATTACATTACTTATCCTGTATTATACTCCAGAGCTGCGCTCACTATTCTGCTGGTGCAGTCACTGTGTACATACATTACATTACTTATCCTGTATTATACTCCAGAGCTGCGCTCACTATTCTGCTGGTGCAGTCACTGTGTACATACATTACATTACTTATCCTGTATTATACTGCAGAGCTGCGCTCACTATTCTGCTGGTACAGTCACTGTGTACATACATTACATTACTTATCCTGTATTATACTCCAGAGCTGCGCTCACATTCTGCTGGTGCAGTCACTGTGTACATACATTACATTACTTATCCTGTATTATACTCCAGAGCTGCGCTCACTATTCTGCTGGTGCAGTCACTGTGTACATACATTACATTACTTATCCTGTATTATACTCCAGAGCTGCGCTCACTATTCTGCTGGTACAGTCACTGTGTACATACATTACATTACTTATCCTGTATTATACTCCAGAGCTGCGCTCACTATTCTGCTGCTACAGTCACTGTGTACATACATTACATTACTTATCCTGTATTATACTTCAGAGCTGCGCTCACTATTCTGCTGCTACAGTCACTGTGTACATACATTACATTACTTATCCTGTATTATACTCCAGAGCTGCGCTCACTATTCTGCTGCTACAGTCACTGTGTACATACATTACATTACTTATCCTGTATTATACTCCAGAGCTGCGCTCACTATTCTGCTGCTACAGTCACTGTGTACATACATTACATTACTTATCCTGTATTATACTCCAGAGCTGCGCTCACTATTCTGCTGCTACAGTCACTGTGTACATACATTACATTACTTATCCTGTATTATACTCCAGAGCTGCGCTCACTATTCTGCTGGTACAGTCACTGTGTACATACATTACATTACTTATCCTGTATTATACTCCAGAGCTGCGCTCACTATTCTGCTGGTGCAGTCACTGTGTACATACATTACATTACTTATCCTGTATTATACTCCAGAGCTGCGCTCACATGATATTGGGATATTTTAGGATTTCCCTTTTATATTCTAGTGGCTCCTTCCTCTTCTCGCTGGGTGTCTGACCCTCTTGCTCGCTGGTTGCCGCTCTCTAGTATCACTTCTACAATATTCCTCTGACCAGTTCTTGACATTTCTGGTTATTTTTCATCTAATTTCAACTGAAAGGAAACCAGAACCATCTGCGCTCCTCCCAGGGCTTCCTGCGCTCCCTCCCAGCCCCCATTATGCACTTCTTATATTGTTTAGGTTCGGGCTCCAGTTTTACTATCTTTGGTTTCTGTTGTGTTGATTCTGATTTTTGTCTTTTATTCTCTATTCACACTCAAAGCTGCCTGCGATGTGGAGTTGGGCAGTCATGTGACAGCTCGTAGATGTCTGTGGTGTCAGGATATTATCCAGGGATGTTCCAGCAGGATTTTGTGCTTTGCTTTGGATGTGACTGGAGGAGACGTCTCAATGTAACTCAAATCTGTTACAAGGTGAACGACGCTCCGAGTGCGGGAGCAGATCACCTCGGAGTGCCAGATTGTCTGAGAGAGGACGTGCTTGTATGGCAGTGTCCCCATAAGTGTGTCATCCGCTGAAGTCCTCCCCATAAGTGTGTGCCGCCCACAGATGTCCTCTCCATAAAAGTGTAACGTCTGCAGATGTCCCCCCATAACAAGTGCATCGCCTGCAGATGTCCCCCTATAACAAGTGCATCGCCTGTAGATGTCCCCCCATAACAAGTGCATCGCCTGCAGATGTCCCCCTATAACAAGTGCATCGCCTGTAGATGTCCCCCCATAACAAGTGCATCGCCTGCAGATGTCCCCCTATAACAAGTGCATCGCCTGTAGATGTCCCCCCATAACAAGTGCGTCACCTGCAGATGTCCCCCTATAACAAGTGCGTTGCCTGCAGATGTCCCCCCATAACAAGTGCATCGCCTGAAGATGTCCCCCCATAACAAGTGCGTCACCTGCAGATGTCTCTCCATAACAAGTGCGTCGCCTGCAGATGTCCCCCCATAACAAGTGCGTCACCTGCAGATGTCCCCCCATAACAAGTGCGTCACCTGCAGATGTCCCCCTATAACAAGTGCGTTGCCTGCAGATGTCCCCCTATAACAAGTGCATCGCCTGTAGATGTCCCCCCATAACAAGTGCGTCACCTGCAGATGTCCCCCCTCATAACAAGTGCATCGCCTGAAGATGCCCCCCTATAACAAGTGCATCGCCTGCAGATGTCCCCCCCATAACAAGTGCATCGCCTGCAGATGTCCCCCCCATAACAAGTGCATCGCCTGCAGATGTCCCCCCATAACAAGTGCGTCACCTGCAGATGTCCCTCCATAACAAGTGCATCGCCTGAAGATGTCCCCCCCCATAACAAGTGCGTCGCCTGCAGATGTCCCTCCATAACAAGTGCATCGCCTGCAGATGTCCCCCCATAACAAGTGCGTCGCCTGCAGATGTCCCCCATAACAAGTGCGTCGCCTGCAGATGTCCCCCATAACAAGTGCGTCGCCTGCAGATGTCCCCCCATAACAAGTGCATCGCCTGCAGATGTCCCCCCATAGCAAGTGCGTTGCCTGCAGATGTCCCCCATAACAAGTGCGTCGCCTGCAGATGTCTCTCCATAACAATATAATGTCCGCAGATGTCCCCCTCCCCCCATAACTGTGCATTGCCTGCAGATGTTTGCTTCACTTGTAGAACGTGGCAGATCCTTTACGTGGAGTTGAGGTTTTTCCATTGACTACGTTCTAGTTAGTCTAATAGTAAATAAAGGGTAACTCCGAGTCCTCCTGAATATGTAGCGGCAGAGAACTACTGTGAGCGTATCCAGGGAGAGATTGTATTTACAGATCCGGCATTACTTCCTCATGACATCATGAAACTGCTGAGTATGTGACAAATACCATACACGTGGTCTATGAATAAAATGTCAGGGCAGTAAAGACTGACACCTGTACGGGTGTGATGTACTAAACACTGAGGAATTATACACAGGTGGAGGAGAATGTGTCCTATCTAGTTCCATGATGATTTCTTCTCCATTCACATCTAAAGCTGAACTCAGAGCGCCCCCCTTGTCCTTTGGCTGTGTGTAGCATTGCAGCTCAGTCCCATTCAACTTAGTAGAGTTGCAATACCAGAAATTACCAGGTGTGGGGCTGTTTCTGTAGGAAATGAGCCCTGTTTTCTAATCCTGTACGTTTTTGTTGGACGTTGCAGCCTTATATTTTGGTAACTGTTGCAGGGGGCGCAGGGCGAGCTTTGGAGGTGTCCTTGTAAGTCCTGACTCTCCTCACATACAGGAAGCTGTTGGGGCCAAACCTTTGTATCCACCGACATGACGCGGCCCTTGCACTTTCTCCGCTTTTCACTGCACGTTCAGATTTTCTGATGAGGATGAAGCGGAAACAATTATTCGGCTTATTGAAAATTTAATGACATAATGTTTGTCTCTGGGGCTTTGGGAGGAGCCGACCTCAGCATATCTCTGACATATCAGACTCGGAGAGTCTCCTCCGTCTGCCCATATAATGGCGCCATGCTGAGGGTATAGTACATGAACGTACTACCAGCACATAGGGACAGTCCCTAGTGGAGAGAGAGAGGCTGCGGGTCCCTGGCGGACCAGGGTTAGAGAGATTTGCTATCTCCATTTGGCTTGTACTTGTTAGGCCTAGTGGGCAGAGAGACCCTCCTTGTGGTTCTATGTCTTCCCTATGGTGCCCTCTCTGAAGGTTGTCATGGGCAGAGAGTTCCTTCCTGTGGTTAGATTTCCTTTGACCTTGTTGGCAGACACCCCCCCCCCCCTTGTCCTGTGGTTAAGTTTTTCCCCTCTGGTGGCCCTGCTAGCCACAAGGTTTCTTCTTTGAGGGCCTTGTGGGCAGAGACTTCCTCCCTATGGGTAGATATCTCCCTTCAGTGGCCCTGGTGGTCAGAAAGTACTTCCTTGGAGAACCTCGTGGGCAGACACTTCCTCTTTTCATTGGCTGTGGGCAGAGGTTCCTCTTCTTTGTGGACCTCGTGGCCCCCTCCACTTCCCTTGTAGTTAGATATTTCCCCTTTGGTGGCCCTACTAGCCAGGAGGTTCCTCCTTTGTGGGCCTTGTGGTCAGAGACTTCCTCCCAATGGTCAGTTTTTGCTTCCTTGGTGGGTTTTATAAGCAGAGGGCTCCTTTTTGGTGGGTATCATGGCTCCTCTGTGGAAGGTTCAGTGGAGAGAGTCCAGTGGGCAAACCTCTTCCCATGGTGGCCATGTAAGTAAAGCCATTGCGTAGGGACCATTTTCACGTTGCTGGATCTTCTGACCGTGTCTCCTAGTCCCAGATGGATTTATTTGGGCTACAGGAATATTTTTTACAATCTCACAGGACTATATGAAGCAGCCACATCTGCCATACAATGAATCAGTGGAATCCCTCCATACGTCTCTGCCCCCGGGGCCCGGTCTAGGCTGCGTCTCCTACCCCTTACTCTACAGCGGGGGTAGGGAACCTTGGCTCTCCAGCTGTTGCAAAACTACAACTCCCAGCATGCATACTGGCTCTGCTGTTCTTGGAGCTTCCATGGAAGTGAATGGAGCATGCTGGGAGTTGTAGTTTCACAGCAGCTGGAGAGCCGAAGGTTCCCTACCCCTTACTCTACAGGCTCAGCACGTCTGCAGGTTTTGCTGCTCAGTTGTGACTCCGCTGCGTTGCGTGCTGCCATCTGGACTCCCTGCGCTCAGATTTACATGGGATTGGTGCTGAATGTAATCTCTGCACGCGCTCAGTCGCCCCGTATCTCTTTCCATTAACTCCTTGCAGGCAGTTTATATATAACAGTCTCCATAGAAAGCCTGCGCTTGGTGCTCTGCCATATCCAGCCCTCTAAAGATGTGCACTAGGGGGCAGCACGGCCCAGCTACTCATCTGTAACACGACGCAGAATCCTATGGAGGAATCTATATACAGATGTAGCAGGGCTGAGCTTGTCTTGGACACTCCTTATGGTGACCTCCTGCGCATATTAATGATGCAATGGTGAGCGGTCATTATAATGTGCGTTGTCCTAAACTTTCTTAGTGACACCCAAAGTGACCCAGTCACCCTGATCACATATAGTCATGGTTCCTCTCTTCCATCAGCCCCATCATCTCCGGTCAGACTACACACAGTTATCTGTAGTCTGTAACCATGGAGTCACATGAGAACTGTATACACAAAACGGAAGGAGATTTTTTTATACTTGAAATTCCTTTCTGCCTCATTTTAGATGCAATAAGAACATTGCAAAACTCTCCACACCCTCTATAAAGTCGGCGATGACGCAGGTCACTTGTTCCCGCTGTGTCCTTTGTGTGATATTAGTAATGTCGTTTTTCTTAGTATGATTGATGAGGGTAATATTATTATTCATTGTCCGTGTTTTGCGGGGTAGCGTATTCGCTTTATATGTTTACACTCTATTCTGTAGTATAAGTCATGGATCTCTATTATAGTCCCTCTGACCCCAGATGAAAATTGGTGCTCCAAGGCCAAGGCTCTGCCATATCCCTGCCTGCCTAGCATTATATACTGGTGTTGTCTTCCGCGCACGCAGCTATTAGTCCTCCGCAGAGCCCTGGCGTTCCTGCCCCTATAGCGATACCCCTGGTTCTGACATGTCAATGACGTGACCCAGATCCTGAACCTACACCGATTACTATAATGGAAGCCACTACAATGGTATAACATTTGGTTGTCTCTAGAGATGAGCGAGTAGTATTCCATCGAGTAGGTATTCGATCAGATACTATGGTATTCAAAATACTCGTACTCGATCGAATACTACTCGCTATTCGCAGTAAAGATTCGATCCAGAACCAGCGTTGATTGGCCGAATGCTACACAGTGTGCAGCATTCAGCCAATCAACGCTGGGTCTGCAGAGTCTAAGATCGGACCACAATGAAGACGGCCTATTTAACATTAGAGCAGTCTCCATTGTGGACCGATCTTAGACTCCGCCTTGTCAAAGACGAGCCTCCTGCAGAACCGGCGTTGATTGGCTGAATACTGTACACTGTTACACAGGATTCCGCCAATCAGCGCTGGTTCTGCAGGAGGGATGCCGCAATACCATCGTGCGGGTCTATCATTCTCCCCGCACCGTGTCCTACTCCTTCCACTTTGCTTTTAGGGCTGGTTCACATTAGCGCTTGCCTCCTGTCCGGAAGGAGTCCGCAAGAGGACCCCCCCTCCCCTTGCAAGCGTTGTGCAGTTAAAGCGCACGACCCCTTAGATTATAATGGGGTCCGTGTGCTTGCCGCGCACTGCCCGCACAAATCATTCCTGCAGGCAGTGCGCGGCAAGCACACGGACCCGTTATAGTCTATGGGGTCCAAGCACTTCAACTACACAGCGCTCCTCCTAAACACTGTCCTCCTGCTACTCGTGGACTTGGTGACTCTCCTTTAGTAGAATAGTGGTTTCCCCTGTAACGAGCATTTTTTCCCATAGACTATAATGGGATTCGATATTCGATCGAGTAGTCGAATATTGAGGCTCTACTCAAAACGAATATAGAATCTCGAATATTTCACTGTTCGCTCATCTCTAGTTGTCTCTTTTCTACAAGATCATGGAGCCCTGCATTGAATAGGAAAACTGAGGATTTCCAAGCTAAAGGGGAACTCCTGCAAGTCTCAAAGCTCTAGTGATTGTAGTGGATTCATGTTCAGGCAGTGGTGTACATAGGTTGGTGGGTCCTTGTGTTCTTGCAATCATATGTTCTCCATCTGGGTCAGCCTCCCCCCCACTGGTACTCTATATTTTGGGTCTTGGGTGTTATAGATCTCAAAGATTTTCCTATATCTAACGCAATGTCGTGAGATGAAGTTGTATAATTTTGTTCTATTCTTTATCCCTTTAGGCATTAAGTCTTGTTTAGTGGTTGACCGGCAGCCATGTCTTATCCCAGCGCCCCTCCGCCATATAATGATCGAGACCCATTAAATAACCCTGGTGGATACCCTCAACCTGGTGGATACCCTCAGCCTGGTGGATACCCTCCCAGTGGCTACCCACAACCTGGTGGCTATCCTCCCCCCTATGGACAACCTGGTGGGTTCTACCCACAACCTCAGCCTGGGCAACCTGGGGGTTATCCAGAACCTGGACATAATGAGCCCCCCAAGCCGGTGATGCCAATGCTTCCGAATATCCCACTCAACCCAGGTCAGTGCTGATAACCTGTGGGTGTTTGCTCCTTTTGGGTTGGTTCTTCTTGGCCCAGTTTTGCAGATTGGGGTACCAGTGGTGGTGTGGGCACGGGAAACTGACTTGCTGGCTACTATTAGAAGACCCCAAGTAAGTTTGTGACCAATTCTAAGACGTTTTGCAATCTCGCAGGTGATTCCGGTATATACAACACAACAGATGGGGAAGGGCAGTTTGGTTCTTGGGATGACAAAGCCGTGCGGCACGCATTCATCCGTAAGGTGAGTCTTAATGAGAAGAGAAGATGGGTACGGTATTATTTATACAATTCATATACAGACAAACGAAGCCTATGCAGTCTGACCCTGCCTTCATCGTCTTCTATTGTCTGGAGATTATCTAGAAGAACAGGCAATGAAGGTAAAGTAATAAATGACTGCGGGATCAGACTACGCGGGGTTGTTTGTAGTCTTCTACCATGGAGACACATAACCGGTGGATATTTTGTATCGAGATTATTTGCTCACTTTCATTGCTCACTTCTTCCATGCTAAGTCATTGACACAAACTTCATGTCCATGTTTTTCAGGTTTACGCCATCATAGCGGTGCAGTTGTTGGTCACAGTGGGAATTGTAGCTATCTTCACCTTTGTGTAGGTTTTATCTTGTATCAGAGATGTCATATTGCCATACGCCATTCTCCATCATCTTCCCGCAGGACGCTGTTCCGCTTCAGTATTGATTCATATGATTGTCATCGCTGTGTCTATTAGGTTTCATGTACCCGGGCGTGTTATAGATCTGTCCATCCTCTTCACAGCTGAGGGTTTGTTACAATCCTAAAAAAAGCAGAATTCCAGATTCTTACATTTCATGTGCGCTAATAATTTTCTAAAATGTATCGGGTTGTGAGATGGATTGTGCTGCAACTAGACTAGATACTATTGTAGCCGACTGTCCGCTCAAATTCTTCTCCATATTCCACTTAGATTTGTGCTGGTTCTCCACTTTAGGTTGTAGCATTCACTGACAGCAAGCGGAAATCTGGAAAATTGGAACGAAATACAATGGGGGAGATTCGTGATGCCAAATGCGGAAAATTCTGTAGTGATCTGCACCAAAATACTGTAACTTGCATTGTGCCACATTTATCGAGTGTTTTTAAAAATCTTTTTAGTAAAGGGTGTGGCTTAGGGGAAAGGGGTGGGGCCAAATGTTGCTGCATTTTTCTGATGTATCCAGTAGTATCAGACACTGATAAATCTGGCGCAGTTTAACACTACCTAAGTTTGCCCTAATTTTTAGCCACTTAGTAAATCTGCCCCATAGTCACCTCGAAAATGGCAGAACCTTTCATGATATGATGATTGTGCTTTAGTGATATAAACCAGCACAATCCCTGTTATTTGGTTCCTATGAATGTGGCCATTATACATTAGGTGTGAGTTACGTTGTGGCCCTTGGGCAGGGTCTGCTGAGTGATCTATTCTGTGTACAGCGATGCACAATATAGCGATACTTTATAAGCTGCAGCCAAATTTCTCCCTGTGTATGACTGTTGTGTATGTGCCTTGTGCAGGGAGCCGGTGTACACATTTGTCAGGAGGAATCCAGCTATATACTATGCATCCTAGTGAGTATATATATAAGTGCCCATCACCTTGTCCTTTGTATACCCCAGTGACATGTCTCATATGTGACTGATGTGTCTTCTCTACTTTACAGTGCTGTGTTCTTTGTTTCGTACATGGTTCTTGCCTGCTGTCAGGGGCCAAGGTGAGTCCTCTAACATTGTACTAAATCCTACTAATCCTACTAATATGGGTTTGGATGTTTGTTCCTCAATTACGGCAAAACGGCCGCATGGATTTGGCTGGAATTTTACACACATATACATTGGGTCCCGGTTTGAAACATAGGCTACATAGTAGCCCCCTGCACGCCCGCACTTTGCCACCGCTAACGCAAATTTGCCGGACGGGCTACACTCAAGGACCTGAGATGACGTCATCCCAGATCTTTGAGCCGTTCCCCGATTGGCTGGGCCGACTGTGTGGGCGGAGCTATCAGCCGGACTGCAAGCTGAACACGATGGCGTCTCGGCACACGTTCGGCTGTGCAGCGCACAGTCAGGCTTTGCTAATAGCCAGCCGACACACATGTAGGATCGCACGTGCTGGCTTAGCTTGCGGCCGCGCAAGCACACGCTTGGCCAAGGACTGCATATGCCGGCATACTTAGCGGCTGCAACAGAACTGGATCGCCTATACTTCTTTGGTGAGTTCACCAGGAGCGGGTGCTGCTCAGCCTGGGATGCGTCTGGTTGTGCTGCGTGGCATAGGCTGTGATGTAGCAGTGCCCACACGTGATGTAGGGGTAGGTTTGTTGAGGGGTTTGTTGGTGGCGTGGGGGGTTTGGAGGGGATGAGGGGGTTGGGGGGTGCTGGGGGGAGTTTGGGGTGGTGGTTGTTTGGGGGGCCTCCAAGGAAGGGGTAATTGGTGGGGGCCAATGCCGCGGGGAGTTAGGGAAGCCAGCAAGCGGGCGGCTGCAGTTGCACCACAAGGGAAGGAGGGGCATGGGTGCGGGCACATGCTAGTATTATACTATATCTAGATTCTAGACGATACCTCACCACTGGGGGGCGCTTTACTAAATGTCTTTCATTTCTCACTTGCAGGAGACGCTTCCCATGGAACATAATTCTCCTGAGTATATTTGTGAGTATTTCTGTCTCTATTCATAGTTATGTCTGTGGTGAAAAAAGTAAAGCAGGAGCCCAACAAGTAACCATGGGGCCCCGGAGCGATCGCCGCCAAAGACAGAAACAAGTCCACACATAGGCAGTGGTTATTATGGCCGACCCTCCTACCCTAAGCTCACCTGCAGTCTGGACTTGCCCTACCGCCATCTTGCCTCTTGCCCCCCATCCTGTAGTACAGCAGATGATCCCGCTGCCGCGTCTCCACCATTCAGATCACGCACATTGTATATAATGATATATTCTCTTTCCGCAGACGCTCGCCATGTCTTTCATGACTGGGACAATTGCTAGGTAAGTAACGTGTTGCTATTATACTCGGATAGATAATGGTGGTGATCTCTGGGGTTGTCCACATACAGTTACAGCGCAGTTGTCTTCTCTAGTATTGATGTGAATTGGTTGCTACCGGATATAACGACAGATTATCTTTTGCATTTTTCAAAATTAGTTGATACATAAATTCAGGGTAAGTGATGTCATCTGCTCCAATGACATCACCAGCCTACTGCCCTTTAGGATCCGCCCCCTACAATCTGACATCATCATTCCTCTACATATAACCCCACCCTCTAAATGACATCACTAGTCTCCCACCTGCAGAATCCTTTAGGTAGTGTCTATTCTTAGTGTGAACGATCTGATGTCGCCTTCTATAAGATGAGGATCTCTATAGTACAGAGGTGATGACCTACAAAGATGAGAAGTCGTCTCGCACCTCAGTCACCGCAGGCGCAGTCATTGTGTGTCTATCTGCTTCCAGGAAACACCTACCGCTATACAACAGGGCGCACAGACTGTGATACACTGTATTATTAGGGGCCACAAAATGTTGCTATAATTGTATCCGTGGTCAGTGCAACATAAACCTCCATTTCTATTTCATGTGCCGGTTTTCTGAATTGTTTGTATAACGGACATTGGAATTTTTGGCAATGGGTTTATTGTGTGTTTTTTTTTTCAGTTTTTACTCTTCCAAGGCCGTGCTGATCTGCCTGGGGATCACCGCGATCGTCACCATTGCTGTGACCGTCTTTTGTTTTCAGACTAAGGTAAGACTTGATTTGGGGTCCTCCTTAAAGGGATGGCTATGTTCTTCCAGGAACAGCGCCACAGGTGTCCGCAGGTTGTATGTGGTATTACAGAGCAATATCATTCACATGCACAGGTGTGGCGCTGTTTTTTGTGCACTGTGGACATAGCACTGACCCTATTTTTATTTTCTCTTGTGTGACCCTCCGACAGGTCGACTTCACCTCCTGTGCTGGACTCTTCTCTGTGCTGGGAATCGTCCTCTTCATCACGGGCATCGTCACCGCCATCGTGTTGGCGTTTAAATACGTGAGTATGGAAAAAATAAAAGACTGAGAATCTAAATATGGTGCAAAGACGGAGGGACGGTGACTTGGTTTGTCGCTGTGATCTGTTTGCGGCTCGGCTTCTGCACTAATAAGCTTCTCTGGGATCTACTGATTGGTCCCCGGGGGCCTCGCTAATGGCATCTCGGAGAAGCTCGCTAGTCGTGCTCGCAGGTTGTACGTACAAACAGGAAGCTCGCCTGGGTCATGAACGTTCACAGGGTTTGTACGAGGCAATATTTGTAATAAGTGGAAAAAAAACCCCCTATATAGTATTGTGTATGAGCGCTGCCACCTGCTGCGCACGTAGGGAATGGCAACAAAAAGTCTTTCCTTTATGATATACAAAAATACACTAAAGTGAAACACCAAGAAGGACAAGTCATAAGATTACGCAAGTCACGGTTATGGCAGGTGTCACCTTGGGGTTCGGGACTCTAGTTTGTGTGTATATAGACTGGAAACTTGAAGACTTGAATGTACAGATTTCCACTTCTTGTCGTGACTTGCTGACCCTGTTGCCCGCAATGTTTTCGTGTCATCACTTCCCTCCTAG
The DNA here is from genome assembly GCF_031893055.1 of Leptodactylus fuscus. Lineage (NCBI taxonomy): Eukaryota > Metazoa > Chordata > Amphibia > Anura > Leptodactylidae > Leptodactylus > Leptodactylus fuscus. The sequence continues at coordinate 90,016,909 of NC_134272.1, forward strand.
ATGAGGACTACACCAACATTACCAATAAGTTTTAACTTTAACCCTTATGGGATTTTATGGCTTAGAAGAACACGACTACTCTCTTCTAGAAACAGCGCCCCATCTGCTCATAGGTTGTGTCTGGTATTGCAGCTCAGTGCTAATGAAATAAATAGGGTTGTGCTGCAATACCAGACATGACCTGTGGACAGGAATGGCGCTGTTCTGGAAGAAAGCAGCCAGGGACCTTATCCTATATATCAGATGATCTGATAGCAGAGCAGGACAGTAATGGAGATGGTGAGAGTTGTAGTAGTGGACTAACCATGTGTTTCCCTGTCTCTTGCAGATATATTGGCTACATATGCTGTACGCAGCTATCGGGGCGGTCGTCTTTACTCTGGTTAGTATTCTTGTTACTTTCTATGGTGACATGGCGCCACCCCTGAGTCACAGCCCCGTCATGGGATTACTACAAGGATTAGTCACTTTTAACCTTTTCCTCCATTGGGAGTCCTCAGTGATCTCATGGGCGTCACCGTGTTCATCCTTTTCTGAGTGAAGTCTGCGGAAAGCTGGGTGACCACTCTTCTTCTCAAAGGTTCTCAGCCGCCCCTGACACCTCTGTAAGAACCTAAAATAAGTGCGACCCCCCGGAGAACACTGAAAGCCTCTCCTCTGATTGTGGTGTGACAAATAATTTCCCGCCATGCTAATTTCTTTTACTCCTCCCCCCTGACAGTTCCTGGCCTACGACACCCAACTGGTGATCGGTAATCGGAAGCACACCATCCACCCCGAGGAATACGTCTACGGGGCTATGAAGATCTACACCGACATCGTCTACATATTCATCAACCTGCTGCAGATTGTGGGGAGCAGGACGTAGAAGACCCCGATTCCCCGGGCTCACGGCGGCCGCAGCTCTTTGTTGGCCCTTGTGGGCATCTTATTTTTCTAAGGATCACAACTATTTTTTTTTTTTCTCTTTGTATTCCGGTCATGGGCCCCAGAACAGAAAGGTTTTCAGGGGCCCCTGCAATAAGAGGCGCGACTGTATGACAACCAGAATGGCGGCCATGACAAGTCCTACAGTGGTTGTCAGCCAGGTCGCCCAGTGTCTATTTATGGAACATTAATGAGGCTTTCTAGGACTTATCCATTGGTGCCCTTTTCTTTTTGATAGGTCATCAATTGAAGGGGGGTCTGACACCCAGGACCCCTGCAGATCGGCTGATTCTTAGGCCATGTGATGTCACGTTTGTTGGTCACATGACCTGTTCACAGCTTATTCCCATTCAAGTAAATAGGGCTGAGCTGCAATACCAAGCACAGCCACTATACAATGTATGGCGGTGTGCTTGGTAAGCAATGAAGAGGCCGCGACCTCTTCAAACAGCTGATTGGTGGGGGGGCTGGGTATTGGACCTCTGCTGATCCTCAATTGATGACCTATCCTAAAGGTCCCCTGATCGGTGGCGGTCTGACCATTTGGACCTGCATCGATTTTTGCAGTGCTTCTGGCCAGAGTACCCCATTAACCTAAGGGGAGGGTCTTCCTCACTGTTGAAGGGTTACCTAGACTCCGCCCTCGTGCACCGTACATCCGCTTTACACTTTTTTTTCCCCTAAACTGGCGCATCTCAGGCGTGCGACTTTACAAAGTGGCGCCCTCTGCTGGTTGTGATCTGCTCCTCCGGCGTTCTCCTCTGTATAGGTCAAGCATCACTGATGTATATTCATATATTTTTTGTAAGTGCCATTTATTCTATATCATCACTGTATTATATTATAGGAGGACCCCCGCTAGTCCTGTATATAGAGGCGGCCTGCAAGGAAACCGCTACATATTAGCCCCCGCTCCTCGCTATCGGACGACTGATACTTTCTGTTACTTTGTATCCAATGATGTCGTGTATATGGAGACGCAATAGAATTCAAGTTTTGTATCTCTTTACATGGGACATAGAGATAAATCCTTTGTTCTGTTATCGGCCGCTTCAGGCTGGGGAGAGGCCTAGTGTAGGGCTCTAGGAGGGTTCACAAACTTCCCTGCCCTCAGTGACTGACCTCAGAACACACCCGCACTAGTCTAAGGTGCTGTTTTTTGGGTTAGTGGCCCTTTAAGACTTGCACTGCTGCTGAGCTATCAGTCTACAAGGCCGGGTTCACACAGGGTGTTGTTCTGGTGCGGTCCAGTCCATGCAGGGAGGATTCAGTCTAGTAAATGCACTGCAAATACCAGAAATTGCACAATTTGCAGAGTGTGAAAGGCTTTGCTTATGCACTGTGTGAACAATATCTAGTAATGTATGAACCTGGTCTGATATCGGTAAGCATAGACGGAGAATGTTACATTGAGCGTACCCGGTGTAAGGGGTTAATTTGTAAATAAAGTTGGCTTTTTAATGCATCAGACTCTGCATGCGTTTTGTGTAAGATCTCTATCCCTTCTACAATGCTTTACACTGCAGCTCTGCTCCATCAAGTCACAGCTATAACCATTGATTATACCTTAGCTATTCTCTCTATTGAACATTTTATTTATATAGCACCAACATATTCCATAACACTGTACAATGTGCTTCTTCCTATTAGCACAAGCTCAGCTGGTAGTTGGGGGATGGAGAGCGGATATATGTATTTATGTGGCCACCCAGCTGTCCCTGACTCCTGAATGGCATAGATATCGGCAGACGAGAGGTTGAGATGTTGCAGATTATAGAATGTTATATATCATGAGTCATTCCGCGTTACCGTGTCTCAATATATCAATGGCCGCTCCTGTGATGCCGTCATACGTTCGTAGCGATTTTCACAAACCGGTTTTTCTAGAACAACTTTCAGGTGCGAAGTGCTAGATGTTATTTTTAGCTTCTCGTTAAGGCCGAGGCTCCACGTTGCAAAAACGCAACTTTTTTGTTGCAGATTTTGCTGTTTGTTAAGCACCAAAGCCAGGAGTGGACTGAGGAGGAGGGAGAAGTATAAGAACGTCTTCTAGATTCCACATTCCCATTATCGGTTTGGCTCAAAAAACCTGCAGCAAAATCTGCAACAAAAAAAGCTGTTTCTAGCAAATCCCATCTAGTTCTATTAGTTGTCACTCAGCTTTCCCAGAAACAGATAATTGAAGAGATCGGTGAAAGGATTTATTTTTCTAAAGGATTTTCTGGGAAAAAATATTTTTGCTCTACATTAATTCAGAGTCAGATCAGATCTCAGTAATGGAAACCGATCCAGACACCTCCCATATAGTAAGAAATCCTGGACATGAACTGGTTAACTATGGTTGTGTAGAAAGTGACTTGTATTATCAGATCACGGACCTGGACTCTGGTTTGTTCCGCAACTGGACCCGGACAAGCTGTTCCTGCTCCCTGCCTGCAGAGGGCGCAATGCAAGCTAGTACACAGATTTGGAGAAACTGTTCCCCCTTGTTGGCGCCCTCATCTGCTGCACATGTCTCTTGTCAATGTTGTCCAATGCCAATATCAGAACAGCAGAATGCCAGACCGAAAGCCGATCAACCTGCGATAAAAATAACATTATGTTATCCGAGCCGACATGGATAAAAAGGTGTTGGCATCGATGAAGATTACTGAGCCGGCACCAGCTGTTTACAGATCCTTCCATTAAAGCTGTAAATCAGTGTATACAAATACTGTGTGTGTGTGTGTATATATATATATATATATATATATATATATATATATACATACATATACATATATCCTGTATTATACTCCAGAGCTGCGCTCACTATTCTGCTGGTACAGTCACTGTGTACATACATTACTTATCCTGTATTATACTCCAGAGCTGCGCTCACTATTCTGCTGGTGCAGTCACTGTGTACATACATTACATTACTTATCCTGTATTATACTCCAGAGCTGCGCTCACTATTCTGCTGGTGCAGTCACTGTGTACATACATTACATTACTTATCCTGTATTATACTCCAGAGCTGCGCTCACTATTCTGCTGGTACAGTCACTGTGTACATACATTACATTACTTATCCTGTATTATACTCCAGAGCTGCGCTCACTATTCTGCTGGTACAGTCACTGTGTACATACATTACATTACTTATCCTGTATTATACTCCAGAGCTGCGCTCACTATTCTGCTGTGTACATACATTACATTACTTATCCTGCACAGATCTATTGTCTGCTATCAGATATTCGGGGTTTCAGTGCGATAACCTTTGCACTCTCGTCAGATCAGACTTGTAGCTCTTTTTTGTTGTGCTATTTTCGGTGGCCATTGTGACCTTACACAGATGTGAGCTCAGCCTTAGTGACGCTCGGTTCACACTTGCATTCGGGTCTCCGTTCTGTGGTTTCCGTCTTCTGCATGCAAGAAGACGGAAACCACAGACCGGGTCCGGTGGTGAGCGTTTTATGCGAAACCGTTTTTTTAAACCGGACACAGATTACTGCATGTCCGACTCTGTGTCCGGATTGAAAAAAAACGCTCATGCTCACCGCCGCTCATGGCCGGACAGCTTTCTCACCCATTCAAATGAATAGGTATGAAAGACTCCTGCAGGTTTGGGCACAGATGTGAACGAGCCCTGACATGTATTTGCACCCTTTCCCTATTCTTTGCCATTCAGGGACATGTGCCGGTCTGTGCGGAGTCTCACACCCGTTTCTCGGTCACATTCTGGGACATTTTTGACTATTTTCTTGGTGCTCCAATAGTAAACCTGGGCCAATGTCCTGTAGGTGTGAATAAGGTCTGAGTGATGACATTGGCGGCAATTACAACTCTGCTTCCGATTTATTTTATGACAGAATTTGGGTAAGAGCGCTGCTGATTCCCGTTCACAATCTTGTTTGCGACTTTGGCCAGGGCTCCGGTCACATGACTAAAGTTCGCCATGTCGCCTTGACCAACGTAAGTGTGCTCCGACTACGCATCCCCTAGTTGCAGGATTGTTGTGACTAGAAATCGCCGCCGTATCCACCTCAGGGGCCGCAACGTGATACCATTTCTATTGGTGAAGGAGTTGCAGGCGACATGGCGATATTTGGTCACACAAGCAGTCGCGGCCTAAGACGTCGCGCATCCCCGGCTTATATTTGTTCTTGTAATTCAATAAAGTTAATTCACATTAGTGAAGACGCGCCAAACTTTGGTCTCCTTGTACCCCTAGATTGATAGCGGATGCCACAGTGACACACCATTAAGGAGAGGCCTGTGGGCCTTGAATTTCTGTCTGTCATGTTCCCCTCTGCTATAAACTACAAGTATGAGGGGACACAGATTCTCCTCAGAAAGCTCAGAGGTGAAATAATACTACAACTCCCAGTGAGCACCGCGGCGAGCATGCGCCCTGGGCCTTGTTTATGTACCCGAACTACGCTGTCACCCTAGCCTGATGGGGAGAAGGCGCTTCCGATTGGTGAATGCCTGACATCCTTTAATTCCATTGGCTGCGTAGCTTCGCGCTTGCGTCTCAGCTGACGGCTCAAGTTAAGTTGAGGCGTGTGTTTTTAGAAGGAGGAGCGCACGTGTGTCAGTCAGCTGCTGCAGGCCGGAGAGGACAAGAGGGGGCGCCACTGACCCTGCCCCTCAGCTTCGCACCATTACTGAAGTGTATTGTAAGTTTTACCCTCTTTTGTTCTGGTTCTGAGCCCTTAGTGGTCCTAGAGTAACCATAGCAAAGTAAGGCGTGTGCGGGGGTGAATGGGTTAATCAGCTGCAGACTCCTATGGCGGGTCCTTTGTATCCTGGGCATGTTTAAGGTCAGTCCTCTAGGACTGAGGGGGAGGGGGGGGTCTCAGATCATGTCATGTGATGTCCTGTCATCTAATGTCACATGACTCTAGTCACATGATCAGTGTCCTCCAAAATCCATCACCAGTTCCTTGTTTTCTGCTTGCTGTCAGTGAATGAAAGGATTATATTTACATGTAAAGAACGTCTACAGCTGAGGGTTTGTGACAGTTGTAGTAGGACCACTGTACAGGCTCAGGACAGAGGATTGTCCACTCTGCCTGCAATTGTAACAAACCCTCAGCGACGAGAAGTTTTTGGTCTGTTCATCGTCTGCCTATAACCAACCATGTTCCCATTCACTGACAGCAAACTGATATCCTGAGATGATAAACGGCAGCCTGGATTATAGTAGAAAGCTGCAGGTCTGTGGCTTTGGGCAGATAAGATCTGTGTTTAATCCTTAGCAGCCGCTGTCACCCTGTGTCCCGGTGATGGAAGGAGCGGGTGGCGGTGATGGAGGAGGCTTAGCCAGTCCGGAGCCAGAAGAAGGAGCTGCAGCAGCGGCCGTGGAGTTTCATGAGGATGAAGAGATCATTGAAGTGCTGGAGCTGAATGAAGGAGAACCAGACCCAGGTAAGAGGCCGGGCCTTGTAGGACGGTGCAGGGACCTCATACTGATGGCTGCTGTCTGTCGCCGCCCTTCTGGTAGTCGTGCACTGGGATATTGGCACCGATTGGCTACCCCATGTATATTGAGGCCTCAGGTCTTACTGACCATTTTAGCTTTGGAAAGGCAGAAGTCTCAGATGTTCAGTAACAATCCTTTCTGCTCCTCAGATGACATGGCCACTGACGTGGTGGATGTGGATTTTGCGGATGAGGCAGAAGATGGAGAGATGGGAGATGAGGAATCGGACACAGAAGATGAGAGCGAGGAGGAAGTGGTCCAGCATTATGATGACAGCGAGCTGACCTACTCCAATCACAGAGGTATCGGCAGGACCCTGACGTCATGGAGCACAAATTGTATTAAAGGGGCTTTCTAGGACAAATGTTTTTTATTGACTTCTTGCCTGGGCGCTTTATGTGCTGAATGGGCTTCTGAGCTGGGTCCAATATCCGGTCCTGTGATTGAATCTGTTATCCAACAGATCCGGGTCTGATCACGTGACCAGGTGTCAGATCCAGCCAGGAGGCCGAGCATTCAACAGATAGTGAACCTGTGTAGGAAGGAAGTCAAAAATAGTCCTTGGAAAACCCCTTTAACTATTTTATGGACTCAAATCCATTGCTGCAAAAGGCAAAGTCAATCAGCACGTCTTAACAAAATGAAGGAAAGGGGTGCAGGTGCATGCTAGTGTGGCACCATGCACAGTGTCTTTGGACACTGAAGCTATTGCAATTACTATTTGTGTATAGGCTGTTTGTGGCCTGGTCAGTGTGGGTGCAGTAAGCCGGCCATACTGTGGTAAAAGGTGACATTCAGAGTTTCCTGTCAGTGTTATATAGGGTTAGTTTGGGCAGGTCCCCCGGCGGGGATGGAACATCTGAACGAACATTCAACAAAAAGCAAAGAATTTGTGAAGGTGCTGCTGTGGGTCCTCGTATGGATGTGACCTTTGCAGACCTTTAGAGATGTGATAGGAGGAACTTTGTTCTCTTCCTCCAGAATCTCACAATGCTTGCCAATTATTGAGACTAGTTAGGCCAAGAATATGGTCCATGGGCTTGGAGAACATGATCAGCAACTAAAAAACAGCAAAAAAGACTCCACAAAAAAAAACTATTTGACAAAACTCTGTGCTGTACGAGCATGTGACCACTAGGGGTTTTCAGTGGGCTGAATAGAAATAAACTGCTGTGTGTCTTCTGGACAAGGAAGATGCATGAAATCTGGATATGCTGAATGTACACTTAGGCTGAGTTCATGTCTGCGCCGACACATTTGTTTAAAGGGATTCTACCTCTAAATCGCTGTTTTTTCTGCTTTAGACGTTGGAATAACCTTTACAAAGTCTATTCGTCTCTTACCTTTAGACATGGTCTCCGCAGCGCCGTTCCTTAGAAATCCCAGTTTTTACCAGTATGCTAATGAGTTCTCTCACAGCTATGGGGGCGGGCCCCAGCACTCAAACGGCGATGAGGGTGTCCCCACTGCTGCCTGAGAAGTCTCTCCAGCGACGCCTCCTTCTTCAGCTGCATCCTCCCCTTCTCTGTCGTCTTCCTTCTGCGTCAGCTCCACCGCCTGCGCAGTCGGCTCTGCCAGCGAGACACTAGTAGATCTGACTGCGCATGCCGGCCGGCGGCCATATTTTCGAGGGCGCAATTGCGCGCATGCTCAGTAAGGTCTGTACAGACCCTCCAAAGCCTGGATGACTTCACTCGCGCGTCGGAGGTCTGTACAGGCCTTACTGAGCATGCACAGTACACTCTGTTTAGTGAAGATGTCAAGGAGCTTACTGCCCCTGCGTGCAATTGCAGCCTTGAAAATATGGCCGCCGGCCGACATGCGCAGTTGGCTCTACTATTGTCTCGCTGGCAGAGCCGACTGCACAGGCGTGGGAGCTGACGGAGAAGGAAGACTGCAGAGAAGGGGAGGATGCAGCTGAAGAGGGAGGCATCGCTGGAGAGACTTCTCCGTCAGCAGTGAGGACGCCCCCATCGCCGTTTGAGCGCTGGGGCCCGCCCCCATCGCTGCGAGAGAACTCATTAGCATACCGGTAAAAACTGGGATTTCTAAGGAACGGCGCCGCGGAGACCACGTCTAAAGGTAAGAGACCTTTAGACATGGTCTCTCTGCTTTTCTGTTTGGTAACCCAAACAACGTAGAACCAGGATGCCCCACCTGCAGACGCCATAGTGTAGTCCGCCATTTTTATACTGAAACCGGTCGAGATAAAAATCTTTGTTTTTGCGACATCCAACAAAAAAATTGATTTCCTGCTCGAAGCAAAAGTCGTGGAGGGATTAAAAAAAATTGTGATCTTATTAAAAAAAAAAAAAAATCTGGTTCTGTCAGGTTTTTTTTTTGTGCCGAAGCACAGACATGTTTGTGTGAACAAGGTCTTAGGTAAATCTCCCTGACTCATTGCATCATGAAAATTTATGCAAACTTCTACTGGAGCCTGCACATCAGCGTCACCATTTCCAAGATCTGGTTCTTCATGTCTGTGAGGAAATAGAGAGATTCCTGAAGGCCTGCTGCCTCTCACAGCTGAGGGTTTGCTGCAAATGTTTCTGGTCTAGGCCAGCTTTTTTCTGCTCAGTACAAATCTCTCTCCTGTTCGTTACAGTGTATCAGTGCGGGTGTAATGTAACAGTCTGGGGTGTTTCGCTCCGTACTAGTCCAATGATCTTTATATGAGGCATCACAACTGGGCTATTCGTATCTAGTGCTAAGACGTGTCTCATCTTTTCCTATTTCCAGGTTCCGTCATCAGCGTCAACCTGGACCCCAAGGAGGGCAATCTGGCAGTGACCGGCGGGAATGACGGAAAGGCCTGTGTATGGAGAATAAGTGATGGGGAGACGCTGTTTGAGTGCCAAGGTGAGCGTCATGTCTGACAGAGGCTGTCCCTTTCATTATTTGGGAAAGATTAGGCACTTTGTAGCTCATTGTTATAGTTCAAGCTAAATGGAGGACGGTTCAACATGCAACGGAGACCATGTCCAAAACGCGTAACCTGGCGATGTCTCTATTATGTGTTGCTGCTGTTATGACACAAAACTTCTTCCAGGTCACAAAGACGCCGTCAGATCTGCAGCGTTTAGTTATGACTCCAGCATGGTGGTGACAGCGGACAGGTGCGGTCTCATCCGGGTGTGGAGAGTGGAGGACGGGCAGGAGATCTGGTCATATGAAGTGCCTGATATGAAGGTACGTGGAGGATATGTGCGGTTATACAGTAACAATGACAAGGCCTCACATATAGTGACATAGTACATAAGATTGGAGAAAGGCACAGGTTCAGTCTATTAATCTACCAAGATATATCTATGCTTAAGATAGGCTATCAATATTAGATCTGCAGGGATCTGACAATCGGGACACCCACAGACCATTCGTATTCAGACAGTACAACTCTTGGTAGGTAAAAACAATAGAAATAGGAATTACTGGTAACGCAAATGGTTCCTCACGTCCTAAAGCTGCAGCACATATCTATACATATATATGTATTCTATATTACATCTATCTATTTACTAACAGCTACGTAGTGGTTACATCCTGGTATTAGATGTTCTCACTGTTATTCTAGGTGGACCCTCCTAAGGAGCAAGTATGGGAAGTCATCGTTCCTTATGTACTGCTTTTGGAGTCAAGGAAAGACAAATTACAGGCAAGATACATTATCACTATTATTCTGTATGGAGGCAGTATTATAGTAGTTATATTCTTGTACATAGGAGTAGTATTATAGTAGTTATATTCTTGTACATAGGAGTAGTATTATAGTAGTTATATTCTTGTACATAGGAGTAGTATTATAGTAGTTATATTCTTGTACATAGGAGCAGTATTATAGTAGTTATATTCTTGTACATAGGAGTAGTATTATAGTAGTTATATTCTTGTACATAGGAGGTAGTATTATAGTAGTTATATTCTTGTACATAGGAGGTAGTATTATAGTAGTTATATTCTTGTACATAGGAGTAGTATTATAGTAGTTATATTCTTGTACATAGGAGTAGTATTATAGTAGTTATAGTCTTGTACATAGGAGTAGTATTATAGTAGTTATATTCTTGTACATAGGAGTAGTATTATAGTAGTTATATTCTTGTACATAGGAGTAGTATTATAGTAGTTATAGTCTTGTACATAGGAGTAGTATTATAGTAGTTATATTCTTGTACATAGGAGTAGTATTATAGTAGTTATATTCTTGTACATAGGAGGTAGTATTATAGTAGTTATATTCTTGTACATAGGAGTAGTATTATAGTAGTTATATTCTTGTACATAGGAGTAGTATTATAGTAGTTATATTCTTGTACATAGGAGTAGTATTATAGTAGTTATATTCTTGTACATAGGAGCAGTATTATAGTAGTTATATTCTTGTACATAGGAGTAGTATTATAGTAGTTATATTCTTGTACATAGGAGGTAGTATTATAGTAGTTATATTCTTGTACATAGGAGTAGTATTATAGTAGTTATATTACTGTACATAGGAGCAGTATTATAGTAGTTATATTCTTGTACATAGGAGTAGTATTATAGTAGTTATAGTCTTGTACATAGGAGTAGTATTATAGTAGTTATATTACAATAGTTATATTTTTGTATATAGTATATATAGGTATAGTTACATTTTAGTATCTTCTACAATGTATTATTCTCATTTGCGCCCTCTGTCATGTCCGTTCCTTGCAGTGGTTGCAGTGGCATCCTTCTGACCATGTGATACTTTACGGTACACCAGATGGCAATACCTGGATGAGGAAAATCCCCAGTGGAGAGTGTAAATCTTTCCAAGGACCCAATGTTCCGGCTACCTGCGGACAGTTCTTACCAGATGGTAGGTTCTGCCTCTGACAACCAGGACTGATACTTTTCTTTGATTGGTTATTACAGTGTATTATTAGGGCAGTTGCTTTTTCTTATCTGAGCTCTCCTTGTATTATAAGTGAGGACACATCAGCTCTTGTAACCAGGTAACATTATGGGTTTCCTGCAGCAAATATCTTTTTCTGAATCATTGAATTGGGGTTTGTGTTTGTAGCGTTTCTTTGCCTAATGGGGTAATACGTATATAAGAGTCTGTGTACATTTAATGTTACAGTTGAGTCTCCTTTATTAACCCTTTAATTCCTTTCTTTTGTGATGAAGGTGAGAAAGCCGTTGTTGGCTATGAAGATGGAAGTGTATGGATATGGGACCTCAAACAGGGGAACGCTCTGCACGTCCTGAAAGGTAAACTGGATATATTGGTGTACTGCAGCACCCCTAGTGGACAGTTTGTGAATTGCAGTGTTAAAGGGGAGCTCCAGTGAAATGTTTTTGTGTGCTATGTTTTTTTCCTAATGCTTAGCAGTTTCTTTGTTGGTTCCAGTATGTTAATGGTCTCCTCTTTCCTTATTTAGTCTTATTTTACCTTCCTATGTTGATTGCGTTCCAGGTGCTGATGGCCATAGAGGACCCATGACCTGTATCTCCTCTAACGCTGACGGTAGCTTGATTCTCACTGGTTCGTTTGATTGCGACACCAAAATGGTGAACACTGCAACGGGGAAGGTGAGGTTGTCATTATGGAGAGATGTGTCATGTGAGCAATCATCATTCTGACCAACCGTCCAGACCTTGCTCCCCTGTGTAGACAGGTTGTCAGTCTCGCCTGTGTCACTGACTTTTTGCAAAGTACTATTATATCATCCTCTATCAAATCCGCTGGCAGCACTTAGACCCCTCACCAACCATCCCACTCCTCCTTTTGGTTCTGCATGTCTCCCCCATGTACATTGTGCTGCTGGGCAGATATTTTTTTCCATTTATAGGAATCGGAGAGCAGTGATATAACAGGTGAATGCACTCAATGATTAGGTCAGAGTTATAAAACGCCTCTGCCTCACTCTCCCTGCCTCTGCTATGTGCATTTATACTGTGTGCAGAATCTCCAGTGTATTCCTATGAGATGCAGCTTCACAAGGCTCCCCCCGACTCACTCTGCCTGTCTACAACCTGTAAGCTGAACTTCCAGTGTGTTCTTATGAGGTGCAGCTTTGTGCTGCTTTTCCCCAGGCTCATACTGTCTGTCTATGCTGCTCTTGTGTGCAGAATCTCCAGTGTATTCTTATAAGATGCATCTTAACTCTTTGCATCTCCAGGCTGATATTGCCTGTGTGCAGAATCTTCAGTGTATTCACAGTGTTCCCTGCTTGTACGACTTGACAGGGAGAAACCTAAGCCAAGCAGGAGGCGGGGGAGACAGGCCGAAGCTGTATCACATAAGATACACTGAGACGCAGGACGCAGAGCAATTGCAGGAGATTTATGTCCCTCCTGTATCTGTAAGCCAGAGGTATTATGGGAAATGTCCAAATGTCAGACAACCCATACATACCACACACCTGGTGGACCAGCGCCTCTACACTACTCTTTATTGATACTGGTGCTACGCCATAGAGGCAATAACATTTTTTTTTTTTTTTTTTTCCTGGAGTGCTACTTTAAATATCTACCATGTAATACTACATTTCTCCTGTAGTGGCCGCTGCTGGGAAAATGTACAACCATTCGCAAGTTTCCTCCTAGTCGGGAGTCTCGGGGGTCACTTCGGTCACACTAGTATTTCCCCCCCTGTATCACTGTCTGTATTACTTCTTCTCTGCAGGTTGTCGGAGTCTTCCAGATAGAAAGTAATGTATCCAAAGCTTCTAAAAATGAAGAAGATTTTAATTCGGTGGACGCGGCGGCGTTCTGCAATGTGTAAGTGTTCATGGTCTGATAATGAGTGGCGTCTATAAGACACTTGTCCTGTGTCGCTTCATCCATAGCCGCCCCACCTGCGGGAGATGTCTTACTACTATGTGGGTAGTGTTCAAAGACTCACGGCTATGGCTGAGACCACATGGCTTGTCTTGGTGAATCCTATACTTGTACAGTGGCTGGAAAAGCATCAGCCAAGGCTCAGTACCGCCAGCCATTGCTTATAAAATGCTGTAAATTCCCTTCAGGGGCTCCTTTTATATAACATTATATTATACAAGGCAATGCAAAATTCATGTTCTGTTCCCTGCTTGGGGTTTGCAAATATCCATGTTTTTACTCCATGATTTCTATGGTGTGACCGACCACTTGTGTCCTCTCGGGTATGTATGACCACGTTCCCTCTCTTTGCAGCCTGCCCCTGGTCGCGGTCAATTACCTGGATGGCTATATGGCGGTTTATGACACTTTAACACAGACCCTGCAGTATCGGTATCAACACAAAGTGAGTGATCTCTTGTTCTAGATTGTAGTTCTATTATTAGTGTGTTTATTAATAAAGATGAGCGAGTACTGTTGGGATCAGCCGATCCAAACAGCACGCTCCATAGAAATGAATGGATGCACCTGGTACTTCCGCTTTGACGGCGCCCGGCCGCTTAACCCCCCATGTTCCAGCTACGTCCATTCATTTCTATGCGAGCATGCTGTTCGGATCGGCTGATCCAAACAGTACTCGCTCATCTCTATTTATTAGTAAAATGTAAAAACAACCTACTGTATATACTCGAGTATAAGCCGACTTTTCCAGCACATTTTTCATGCTGAAAAAGCTCTCCTCAGCTTGTACACGAGTCAGGGTCCACAGAGCACAGAAAACTGGAAGGACCTGGAGGTCCTTTAGTGCTACTGCTCTGTGATTGGCTTGTCATGAGGTCACGTGACTGTGATGTCATCAAAGGTCCTGTAGCCACTGGTATGTAACATCTGCAGATAAGGTTGAGTCTAAATCCTAGTAGCTCCGCCCACACCAGAGTCCGATCACACGGTCATGACGTCATCAGAGGTCCTTTAGCACACGAGGATTTAGCATGTACCCTGCAGATGAGTGGCCAGGATTCATTGTGTCTTATGGAAGATGTCTGTTATGTGGAGGAGAGGAAGCTGCAGTAACGTGACACACAGGGACCTTGCTTTAGTTACTCTGCCTAGTAATGTCAGGCATTTCGGGTTATTCATTTAGTTTCAGTAACTCCATGCGCCTCACATTAATAACAGGTAACCCCATCATGTCCCTCCTATTAACCCCTGTGTGCCCCATATAAGGGTTACTAATATGTGAGACATATGGGGGTACTAATGAAGGACCTTAATTATGAGGATACCTAATTATTACCTCCATATGTCCCACATATCAGTAACTCTTATGTGAGGCACACAGGGGGTTAATGTGAGGGACATGATGGGGTTAACTGCTATTACTACGACCCCCATGGAGTTACTAAGCTGTAATGCACATGACCAGACTTTTTATCTGCAATGGTGGATTTCCCCCCCTCGGCTTATACTCGAGTCAATAAGTTTTCCCAGGCTTATATTCGGGTGCGGCTTATACTCGAGTATATACAGTAAATGGGATATTTCTGTCTAAATATCATTTGTCATTTTTACTGCGGCCTGAAATTGAAATGCAACAAACCCCCTCACCGAGTTGTGAGTGAAGGATATCGATGATGGCCGGGGGGTAACGTCTGTTCCTCTGTTTTCTAGTCCGAAATCAGACACTTCCTCTGGGACCACAACTCGCCTGTGATGTATACGTGCAGCCGGGACGGCGCGATCAGGCTCTGGGACTCTCGCTCAGGAGAAATGATCATTGAATACTGCGGTCACAAACATGAGATTTATGACATGGCCCTTAATAAGTGAGTATGAGTCTGTGTGTCGCGAGGGCCATGTCTGCCTTACCGGCACTGAAAACTGAAGTTTATGTGAAACCTGTCTAATGTCTATGGTACAGACTGCTGCAAAACTAAATACAATTAAAAAAAAACAAAAAACACTCACTTTACAGCCTTACAGTAAAGAGCAATGTTAGCATTTCAGTAGATATGAGTGAATGGGCGGGGTTATATGGGATAGCCTGCTGACATCACCCAGTTAAGGGCGGGGTTAACTGAGCAGGACTGATGTCACTTCCTTTAGCTTTGTTGCAGATGATTCCATAGTTTACGGTGGTCAACTTAAAGGGATAGATCATGACAGATTAGCAGGGGTCCGAAAGCCGGGACACTGGCCGATCAGATGTTTGAAGAGGCCGCAGCTGCAATCTTTCAATATCATTCGCAAAATAAAAAGTTCTCTGTCCAGTAACTTTGTGTCTTCATGTTCTCCTCTTATTTCAGAGACGCTTCCATCATAGTTACCGCCTCGGATGATCGCGAGGCCAAAGTATTCTGCTTGGAGAGACTGGACCGTTAGACTTGCCCCATCCTTTGTGACTGTTGCACGGATCCCATTCCTGATACAAGGCCGGAGCGGTTTCTTCTGTTCTGTACATGTTACATAGGTGCAGATGTATTTTACTTCACACTGACTTACTCACCCATGTGGGTCTCACCTATTTATACTTATTTATATATACAACGTGAACAAGATGGCGGCCAGCGTGTATGGGATTGCTCAGGAGATCAAGAAATTTGGCTAATGGCAGAAACTATTACCAAAAAAAAAAATTAGCCATTCCTCCCCTGATAAATGTTCCTCTGCTCTGGCCCTGGTGGCCCCTCCTGCCCCACAGTGGCTTACATGATAAGTATAGCCAGGAGCAGCAGCGATCTGACGGGGAGTAATGGTTTAAGCGATGCATTCATCCAATTTACTTATACAACTTGTATTACTGTTACTGTGTGAAAAATGCTGTAGAATATTAAAGAGGAAGTTTTTTTTTTATTATTTACCTTTACTAGCATCTGCCCACGACTTCGCCTGCGGATTTGTGTTGGCGCTGAGCCACTTCTATTTAGCCAATTGCTGTTGTGGATGATCCGCCTGCTCCCGTGTCTCGGCTCTGCTACATCACTGCATATGCGCAGCATACTCAGTTGTATGTACATCTCTGCATATGGAGAGCGTACTGAGCTGTGCTACAGTGCTTCCTAAGCTCTGCTACATCTGGCCATTTGGATTAGAGTGTTCTTATGTCAGTGTCTGAGCAGCTTCTGTGTTACAAAGGGCTGAATGGATTTTGCTGAAATTTGTCACAGTTTGATCAGCCTGCTCCCGCGTCTCGGCTCTGCTACATCGCTGCATATGCGTAGGATACTCAGCTGTATGTACATGTTTGCTTATGGAGATCCTACAGAGGTGTGGTACAGTACTGCGTAAGCTCTGCTACATCGGGCAATTGTGATTACAGGGGTTTGGTTATGTGACTGAACAGCTTCTATGTTACAAAGGGCTGAACGGATGTTGCTGAAATGTGCCAGAGTTCTCCCCCATCAGAGGCAGAACAACACATTCCGTGTCGTACTCACTGAAACTCTACACCTGATATACTCCTCTTGCCCTCACACAGCCTGCATGTTCTGTAATCTCCTGATCTTCTATGAGACTCCATTTTCATCAGCTTTCACACTGTCCAGCTTCATCCTATATAGCTCCGCCCACAAAATAGCATGTAGCTCCGCCCACTGCATAGCATGATCCTATTCTAGAGGGGCTCAAGGACCTGTGATGATGTAATCACAGGTCCTTTAGTGTTGTGTGAACCTACATTCCTTCACTGCGGTCGTGTAATGATGTCATTTACGTCAAAAAAAGTAGCCTATGTTTTAATCGGGGTTCCTATCTATGTATGTGGAAAATTTCATGCAAATCCGTTCAGATTTTTTTGCGTGATTGAGGAACAAACATCCAAACACACAAACTTTCACAGGAAGGAAGTAGGATTAGTAGGATTATAATATTAATGGGATAGGATTAGTAGGATAGGATATATCCAGGTGTGTATGTGTGTGTATATATATATATATATATATATATATAAAAATGTGTAGTTGCTGCTTGCTATAAGGCAAGGTACATCGTACATTCTAAGGCTACGTTCACATCTGCGTTAGAGACTTGGACACAGTCTGCATCGAAGATTGCTGGACAGAAAAGTGCTGCTTTTTTTTTTTTTTTGCTTTTTTTTGTCCTTCAGCCACAGTCTGTGTCTGATGTCTTGGCCCTCCATGTCTGAACACCATGGTGAAGATGTGAATGTAGCCTAAATCTAATAAATATCTCCTTCATGTAACCTCAATTCTCAGTTGACTGCAATTTTAAATTGGTGCCCCCTACTGGTAAGACCTCCATATTCATCGGGACAAAAGCACGTGCATAGCAATATCATCTTGCAGAAAATGACTGCAGTTCTTGGTGCCTGGACAAAGAAGAATCACCAGGTGGGTCCAGGTAAGTAATATCATAGGTATAATGCCAGCAGCGTGATCTTGTCATAATATCCAGGCTGGATTGAAGAATTAGAACCAAAGTGGGATGAGCGTCCCTAAAAAAACAAAATCCCCTTAAGCCTGGTGCACGGTGTCACTTTTTGGTGCAACATGTAAACCAGTTTTGCTAGCAGCTGCACAAGTTTCTCTCGCTCCTTGGTAGTATAACTACAATCCTGTTCAGTCTGGACAATGATCTGTGAGCGAAACCCATCATCAGCAGAGGCCCAAGTCTCTAGTGTACAATGTATTAGTCTGGATAAGATTTACACCCACATGTACCTGCCCTCATCTGGGTCTCCTATAACCCTGTCCATTGCCAGTGTAGGGACCCTTTAATGATGCAAACCGTACCTCGCGTATTCCCAGGGCCAGCTATAGTAAGGGCGGCTTCTCCATTGCAATATCCTTTAGAAATTGAACAAAGTCTTGCAAGTCTGATGTTTTCATCTGCCGACTAAAGCAAAAGCAGATCCTATTGTAGTCACTGGGCTCCATCAGGGTCTATCAATACAAATGTGAACGTGTCAGACCCATCTACCCCCCAGCCCTAGACATTGCAGAAGCCAGGTTTCATCCATGACATGTTAGGTTTTTTACACCTTGTCATGTGACCATTGTGTAAAATCTTTAAAACAAAAAACAAAAGTTGCATTTTATTATACTTAGGCATTTTATTACCTATTACAAAATAAAGAAAAAAAGTTTAGAAAGCAAATAAAAACTTCAGAATCAGCCCTCTCCCGTCATAGGCTAGAGCGAGGAGATCTCAGTGATCACATGTCCAGGCACCTCCAATATGGGGATCTGTCCCTGGGTATGAACTGGTTAATGATTATTCAGCAGAACGTGATACATAGAAACAGTGCGAAGGGACTCTATTCCTGCTCATGGCCAGTAGAGGGCACATTTCCAGCTATGACACAGGTTTGGTGAACCTCTCGCTCATGTATTCCCCCTTGTTGGAGTCCCTCATCCTCTGTCGTGCCTTCATCTGCTCCACACGCCTCTTGTCAACCTTGTTTTTTGCATATAAAAAGAGCAGAATCCCACAAGGAAAGCCGATCGCCCTGTAATATATATATATAATCCAGTGATATATAGAAGAGCATGAACATTGCTGAACCCCATATACTGTATATAGTTACTTAGCCCCTCGTAACCTCCCCCAGAAAGCTGTAACAGCTGAGATCAGATGTATAAGATCAGACCATAAAGTCTACTTACTTTACTTATCCTGAGTTACATCCTATAATATACTCCAGAGCTGCGCTCACTATTCTGCTGGTACAGTCACTGTGTACATACATTACATTACTTATCCTGTATTATACTCCAGAGCTGCGCTCACTATTCTGCTGGTGCAGTCACTGTGTACATACATTACATTACTTATCCTGTATTATACTCCAGAGCTGCGCTCACTATTCTGCTGGTACAGTCACTGTGTACATACATTACATTACTTATCCTGTATTATACTCCAGAGCTGCGCTCACTATTCTGCTGGTGCAGTCACTGTGTACATACATTACATTACTTATCCTGTATTATACTCCAGAGCTGCGCTCACTATTCTGCTGGTACAGTCACTGTGTACATACATTACATTACTTATCCTGTATTATACTCCAGAGCTGCGCTCACTATTCTGCTGGTGCAGTCAGTGTGTACATACATTACATTACTTATCCTGTATTATACTCCAGAGCTGCGCTCACTATTCTGCTGGTGCAGTCACTGTGTACATACATTACATTACTTATCCTGTATTATACTCCAGAGCTGCGCTCACTATTCTGCTGGTACAGTCACTGTGTACATACATTACATTACTTATCCTGTATCATACCCCAGAGCTGCGCTCACTATTCTGCTGGTACAGTCACTGTGTACATACATTACTTATCCTGTATTATACTGCAGAGCTGCGCTCACTATTCTGCTGGTACAGTCACTGTGTACATACATTACATTACTTATCCTGTATTATACTCCAGAGCTGTGCTCACTATTCTGCTGGTGCAGTCACTGTGTACATACATTACATTACTTATCCTGTATTATACTGCAGAGCTGCGCTCACTATTCTGCTGGTACAGTCACTGTGTACATACATTACATTACTTATCCTGTATTATACTCCAGAGCTGCGCTCACTATTCTGCTGGTACAGTCACTGTGTACATACATTACATTACTTATCCTGTATTATACTCCAGAGCTGCGCTCACTATTCTGCTGGTGCAGTCACTGTGTACATACATTACATTACTTATCCTGTATTATACTCCAGAGCTGCGCTCACTATTCTGCTGGTGCAGTCACTGTGTACATACATTACATTACTTATCCTGTATTATACTCCAGAGCTGCGCTCACTATTCTGCTGGTGCAGTCACTGTGTACATACATTACATTACTTATCCTGTATTATACTCCAGAGCTACGCTCACTATTCTGCTGGTACAGTCACTGTGTACATACATTACATTACTTATCCTGTATTATACTCCAGAGCTGCGCTCACTATTCTGCTGGTACAGTCACTGTGTACATACATTACATTACTTATCCTGTATTATACTCCAGAGCTGCGCTCACTATTCTGCTGGTACAGTCACTGTGTACATACATTACATTACTTATCCTGTATTATACTCCAGAGCTGCGCTCACTATTCTGCTGGTACAGTCACTGTGTACATACATTACATTACTTATCCTGTATTATACTCCAGAGCTGCGCTCACTATTCTGCTGGTACAGTCACTGTGTACATACATTACATTACTTAGCTTTACATTCAGGTACTCCCACTTACCAAGCAAACCCTACTTTCTTCATGGGGTTCTGGGCTTTGGCCCCGGCCACGTACATGCTACTCTTGTAGGCAGGTTCCTCGTTCTTCGGGGCTGCACATAGCGGAGTTGTCGTGTGCACGGATTTGCCATTTGTGGCTATGGAGGGTCTGGATCTACAGACGGAGCCTGAAATTGAAGCCATGACATGTAATGACATATAATACTGTGGAACGGTCTGTATATAATGGTCAGATGTACAGGAGCGCGCGCCTCGAAAGTGGCCAAAATTACGACTTAGCTCGGCGCACTGTGCGGCACCTCGGCGTGGGAAGTTGTACTGAGCACTATCATACATCATATCATACAACCCCCAGCATCCACAACATGAGAAGTAGTGCTGTGTGGTGATAGGATACATGACATTCTATGCACATTAGAGGGGTCAGCCATCTGATAACAACTACAAGTCCCAGCACTCTCTCCCCCAGAGCCTCTGCCCTCCACTTGTCCTCTCCTGTCTGTGCCCCAGCAGATCAGCAGCTCCAGCACTCACATCGCAGCCCCTGCAGCTGTCACCCCCTCCCCCTGGTGTGTGCACTTATTACCCCAGGTGCTCCTGATGCCCCCTGCCAGCAGCACTGCAGCCCTGGACGCCGCCATCTTGCCCTCAGCTCCTCCTGTGTATCCTCCTAGTTCCTGCTGACTGCACTGCATTGTGGGAGTTGTAGTCTCTGCTCTTGTTCTCAGGATTCTTATATATTGGCGAGAAATCTTACATGTAAGATGTATGAATGTAAGAATTCCTGAAATTCCCCTAAATACAAAGTTATGGGGAGCTCCAGCCAGGGGAGGAATGTAATGCTGGGCCCCAGCGCATAATATATGAGATTGCTGTCTCTACCCCCCATAACTGCACCCCTGCTGCATCTGCCAGCGCCCGCCGCCTGCTATTCATTGTCTTATACCTGTAAGTAACAGAAAAGAAAATGTCAGTCAGTGGAGGTGTAACGACAAGATTCTGGGCCCTAAAGTCTGTGCCAGGGCCACAACCCAGGGGATCTGTAGATGACACTGTTATGGAGGATCTGTAGATGACACTGTTATGGGGGATCTGTAGATGACACTGTTATGGGGGGGATCTGTAGATGACACTGTTATGGGGGATCTGTAGATGACGCTGTTATGGGGGATCTGTAGATGACACTGTTATGGAGGATCTGTAGATGACACTGTTATGGGGGGGATCTGTAGATGACACTGTTATGGGGGATCTGTAGATGACACTGTTATGGAGGATCTGTAGATGACACTGTTATGGGGGATCTGTAGATGACACTGTTATGGGGGATCTGTAGATGACACTGTTATGGGGGATCTGTAGATGACACTGTTATGGGGGATCTGTAGATGACACTGTTATGGGGGGGATCTGTAGATGACACTGTTATGGGGGATCTGTAGATGACGCTGTTATGGGGGATCTGTAGATGACACTGTTATGGGGGATCTGTAGATGACCCTGTTATGGGGGATCTGTAGATGACACTGTTATGGGGGTCTGTAGATGACACTGTTATGGGGGGGATCTGTAGATGACGCTGTTATGGGGGATCTGTAGATTACACTGTTATGGAGGATCTGTAGATGACACTGTTATGGGGGGATCTGTAGATGACACTGTTATGGGGGATCTGTAGATGACACTGTTATGGGGGATCTGTAGATGACACTGTTATGGGGGGGATCTGTAGATGACACTGTTATGGGGGATCTGTATATGACACTGTTATGGGGGGGATCTGTAGATGACGCTGTTATGGGGGATCTGTAGATGACACTGTTATGGGGGATCTGTAGATGACACTGTTATGGGGGATCTGTGGATGACACTGTTATGGGGGATCTGTAGATGACACTGTTATGGGGGATCTGTAGATGACACTGTTATGGGGGATCTGTAGATGGCACTGTTATGGGGATCTGTAGATGACGCTGTTATGGGTGATCTGTAGATGACACTGTTATGGGGGATCTGTAGATGACACTGTTATGGGGGGGATCTGTAGATGACACTGTTATGGGGGGGATCTGTAGATGACGCTGTTATGGGGGATCTGTAGATGACACTGTTATGGGTGACCTGTAGATGACGCTGTTATGGGTGATCTGTAGATGACACTGTTATGGGGGATCTGTAGATGACACTGTTATGGAGGATCTGTAGATGACACTGTTATGGGGGATCTGTAGATGACACTGTTATGGGGGGATCTGTAGATGACACTGCTATGGGGGATCTGTAGATGACACTGTTATGGAGGATCTGTAGATGACACTGTTATGGGGTATCTGTAGATGACACTGCTATGGGGGATCTGTAGATGACACTGTTATGGAGGATCTGTAGATGACACTGTTATGGGGGATCTGTAGATGACACTGTTATGGAGGATCTGTAGATGACACTGTTATGGGGGATCTGTAGATTACACTGTTATGGAGGATCTGTAGATGACACTGTTATGGGGGGGATCTGTAGATGACACTGTTATGGGGGATCTGTAGATGACACTGTTATGGAGGATCTGTAGATTACACTGTTATGGGGGATCTGTAGATTACACTGTTATGGAGGATCTGTAGATGACCCTGTTATGGGGGGATCTGTAGATGACACTGTTATGGGGGATCTGTAGATGACACTGTTATGGGGGATCTGTAGATGACACTGTTATGGGGGATCTGTAGATGGCACTGTTATGGGGGATCTGTAGATGACACTGTTATGGGGGGATCTGTAGATGACACTGTTATGGGGGGGTCTGTAGGTGACACTGTTATGGGGGATCTGTAGATGACACTGTTATGAAGGATCTGTAGATGACACTGTTATGGGGGGATCTGTAGATGACACTGTTATGGGGGGGATCTGTAGATGACACTGTTATGGGGGATCTGTAGATGACACTGTTATGGAGGATCTGTACATGACTGTTATGGGGGATCTGTAGATGACACTGTTATGGGGGATCTGTAGATGACACTGTTATGGAGGATCTGTAGATGACACTGTTATGGGGGGGATCTGTAGATGACACTGTTATGGGGGATCTGTAGATGACACTGTTATGGGGGATCTGTAGATGACACTTATGGTGGATCTGTAGATGACACTGTTATGGGGGATCTGTAGATGACACTGTTATGGGGGATCTGTAGATGACACTGTTATGGAGGATCTGTAGATGACACTGTTATGGGGGATCTGTAGATGACACTGTTATGGGTGATCTGTAGATGACACTGTTATGGGGGGGATCTGTAGATGACACTGTTATGGGGGATCTGTAGATGACACTGTTATGGGTGATCTGTAGATGACACTGTTATGGGGGATCTGTAGATGACACTGTTATGGGGGATCTGTAGATGACACTGTTATGGGGGATCTGTAGATGACACTGTTATGGGAGATCTGTAGATGACACTGTTATGGAGGATCTGTAGATGACACTGTTATGGAGGATCTGTAGATGACACTGTTATGGGGGGATCTGTAGATGACACTGTTATGGGGGGGATCTGTAGATGACACTGTTATGGGGGATCTGTAGATGACACTGTTATGGAGGATCTGTAGATGACACTGTTATGGGGGATCTGTAGATGACACTGTTATGGAGGATCTGTAGATGACACTGTTATGGGGGGGATCTGTAGATGACACTGTTATGGGGGATCTGTAGATGACACTGTTATGGGGGATCTGTAGATGACACTGTTATGGGGGGATCTGTAGATGACACTGTTATGGCGGGATCTGTAGATGACACTGTTATGGGGGATCTGTAGATGACACTGTTATGGAGGATCTGTACATGACTGTTATGGGGGATCTGTAGATGACACTGTTATGGGGGATCTGTAGATGACACTGTTATGGAGGATCTGTAGATGACACTGTTATGGGGGATCTGTAGATGACACTGTTATGGGGGATCTGTAGATGACACTGTTATGGGGGATCTGTAGATGACACTTATGGTGGATCTGTAGATGACACTGTTATGGGGGATCTGTAGATGACACTGTTATGGGGGATCTGTAGATGACACTGTTATGGGTGATCTGTAGATGACACTGTTATGGGGGATCTGTAGATGACACTGTTATGGGGGATCTGTAGATGACACTGTTATGGGGGATCTGTAGATTACACTGTTATGGGGGATCTGTAGATGACACTGTTATGGAGGATCTGTAGATGACACTGTTATGGGGGGGATCTGTAGATGACACTGTTATGGGTGATCTGTAGATGACACTGTTATGGGGGATCTGTAGATGACACTGTTATGGGGGATCTGTAGATGACACTGTTATGGGGGATCTGTAGATGACACTGTTATGGGGGATCTGTAGATGACACTGTTATGGAGGATCTGTAGATGACACTGTTATGGGGGGATCTGTAGATGACACTGTTATGGGGGGGATCTGTAGATGACACTGTTATGGGGGATCTGTAGATGACACTGTTATGGAGGATCTGTAGATGACACTGTTATGGGGGATCTGTAGATGACACTGTTATGGAGGATCTGTAGATGACACTGTTATGGGGGGGATCTGTAGATGACACTGTTATGGGGGATCTGTACATGACTGTTATGGGGGATCTGTAGATGACACTGTTATGGGGGATCTGTAGATGACACTGTTATGGGGGGATCTGTAGATGACACTGTTATGGGGGGATCTGTAGATGACACTGTTATGGGGGATCTGTAGATGACACTGTTATGGGGGGATCTGTAGATGACACTGTTATGGGGGGGGATCTGTAGATGACACTGTTATGGGGGATCTGTAGATGACACTGTTATGGAGGATCTGTACATGACTGTTATGGGGGATCTGTAGATGACACTGTTATGGGGGATCTGTAGATGACACTGTTATGGGGGATCTGTAGATGACACTGTTATGGGGGGATCTGTAGATGACACTGTTATGGGGGGGGATCTGTAGATGACACTGTTATGGGGGATCTGTAGATGACACTGTTATGGAGGATCTGTACATGACTGTTATGGGGGATCTGTAGATGACACTGTTATGGGGGATCTGTAGATGACACTGTTATGGGGGATCTGTAGATGACACTGCTATGGGGGGGATCTGTAGATGACACTGTTATGGGGGATCTGTAGATGACACTGTTATGGGGGATCTGTAAATGACACTGTTATGGGGATCTGTAGATGACACTGATATGGCGGATGTGTAGATGACCTTTCCTTCCTTCCCTTTTCCTTACAGCACTGTTCTCTCACATTGGACACTATTCTCACTCTTCCTGTTTTCTTGTCCTTTCAATTATAACTTTACGACACTTTTCCGCCCCCAAACCCCAAGAATGCTAAAGTGAAACTACAACTCCCAGTGAGCACCGCGGCGAGCATGCGTACTGCACCTTGTTTATGTGCCCGAACTACGCTGTCACTCTGACTTGATGGAAAGTGAGGCTCTTCTGATTGGTGGGCGTCTGACATTCTCTGACGCTATTGGCTGCCGCTAGTCCCGCCCGCGTCTCAGCTGAGTGTTCAGGTTAGGCTGCGGCGTGTGCAGGGAAGGAGGAGCGCCCACGTGTGTCAGAGCAGCTGCAGGCCGGAGAGAACCAGAGGGGGCTCCAGCTCCGCCGCCCCGGGCTCAGCACTCTCAGAAACTTCTCTGTAAGTGCCTTTATCTCCTCCATCCTAGATTGACTTCTAGTAGCTCCCCCTGGTGCCCGCACTGCAACCTGAGGCATGCGGGGGTGAGAGGGTTAATCAGCAGGCAGTTCCCATGTGTCCTGGGTGATATTTGGAGTCCTCCAGGGCTGAGGGGTCTATGGTGAGGCCGTGTGATGTCCAGACCTCTAGTGTCACGTGATCTCTTTGCCTTATGGTTTCTATTTGCACCATATTTTGGGACAAAATACTGATTTGCAAGACGTTGTAGAAGAGTTAGCGGAAGAGGAGCGTCAAATGTCACACAAAGTCCCCAAATCTGTCACATGGCGAGCGGCATGGTCATACGTGTGATGCATTGTATGACATTTTCGCTGTTTGGGACTGTCAGGTATCTCTAGATCTCTGCTGTCAGTGATTGGAGCTTTACATGGTCACATCAGGGGGCAGAAGTCGTGTAGAAGTTCACGTGGTGGATTTTACGGTGGGATTTGACTTGCAGAATCGGCTGTGGTAATCCTCCTACCATGAGCTATTCTCTGTTCCCTTTCGCCATACTGGGGTACCCTGCTGGAATCCACCTATAAATAAGGAAGGGCACTTATTTTTTGTTTGCTGATTTTTGTAATTTCAGATTCTACATTGCAATGAATGAAATGCAGAATTTGGGGTCTGTTTCTCCATTGTTCTGATCCTCTGACAGACCAGAACAACGGACAGAGCGGCTAAAATGTGAACGTACCGCAGTCCTATGACCAGTCAGGAGGTTGGAGGGATACAATGTATCAGTGCAGGGGAAATGTAACAGATTTGTTGCAGAAGTTTCTGCTTCATCCCATTAATTTATCCAGAAGTTACAGGAATCCTTGCACTTGCTGCAGAACTTTTCGCACCCATGGAAGCGGCTGTCAGCCACAGAATTTCTGCAGTAAATCTGCACCGTGTGAATTTATCCATCAGATTGATTTTCATTGCCTTCTCCAGCTGTTTGTCAGACTCTGCAGAGGTTGCGTCGCTCTGTGTCAGTCTATGGGGCCGCAGTCTCTGGTCTTCTCTTTTCTCCTGTGACTTGTCGTCTCTTTAGCAGCCGCTGCAGCCCTGTGTCCCGGTGTTCGTAAAGCGATGGAAGGAGCCGCTGGCGGTGATGGAGGAGGGTCGGGCTCAGCCAGTCCAGAGCCAGAAGAAGGAGCCGCAGCAGCGGCCGTGGAGTTTCATGAGGATGAAGAGATCATTGAAGTGCTGGAGCTGAATGAAGGAGACCCAGACCCAGGTATATGGTCAGGGGGCCCCTCCTGTATACTGGTGGGGTTGGCCGGCATACTAGGGCTAGGGCCGACCTTCTCGTAGCCGTGCACAGAGTTATTGGCTCCTTCATTAGGCTGTAATCACACATGTAATATGACGCAGTTTTTTGAGTCTGAAGTAGATCTGGAGACCTGGAGAAGCGATGAGTCTTTCCTATACATGTCCTATTCTTTTTCAATCCATCTCTGGCTTTGGCTCAAAAATTCTGCATGTGTGATTCCAGCCTTGTGAAGGGTTTTCTGATCCCAGCAGCATTATTGACGTCAATAACCGATCCCCAGTGTCAGTATCTCATTGATGGGGATCTGACAACAGGCCCTGCACCGATGAGCTGACCTGACTGTCTCCGGGCACTGAAAGCTGCTGCTGTGGATTGGGCTGGAGGGCGCTGCTCCTATTCAAGTGATTGTGCAGAACGTCCACTTTATAGTGGTGGCACTGGCATACTGCCGCCCTGTGCACTGTATAGTGGTGACGCCAACATACTGGTGCCCTGTGCACTGTATAGTGGTGATACTGGGGTTACTGCAGCTCTGTCCACTGTATAGTGGTGATACCGGGGTTACTGCAGCCCTGGGCACTGTATAGTGGTGATACTGGGGTTACTGCAGCCCTGGGCACTGTATAGTGGTGATACCGGGGTTACTGCAGCCCTCTCCACTGTATAGTGGTGATATCGGGGTTACTGCAGCCCTGGGCACTGTATAGTGGTGACGCCGACATATTGCAGCCCTGGGCACTGTATAGTGGTGATACTGGGGTTACTGCAGCCCTGGGCACTGTATAGTGGTGATACTGGGGTTACTGCAGCCCTGGGCACTGTATAGTGGTGATACCGGGGTTACTGCAGCCCTGGGCACTGTATAGTGGTGATACTGGGGTTACTGCAGCCCTGGGCACTGTATAGTGGTGATACCGGGGTTACTGCAGCCCTCTCCACTGTATAGTGGTGATATCGGGGTTACTGCAGCCCTGGGCACTGTATAGTGGTGACGCCGACATATTGCAGCCCTGGGCACTGTATAGTGGTGATACCGGGGTTACTGCAGCCCTGGGCACTGTATAGTGGTGATATCGGGGTTACTGCAGCCCTCTCCACTGTATAGTGGTGATACTGGGGTTACTGCAGCCCTGTCCACTGTATAGTGGTGATACCGGGGTTACTGCAGCCCTCTCCACTGTATAGTGGTGATACCGGGGTTACTGCAGCCCTGTCCACTGTATAGTGGTGATACTGGGGTTACTGCAGCCCTGTCCACTGTATAGTGGTGATACTGGGGTTACTGCAGCCCTGTCCACTGTATAGTGGTGATACCGGGGTTACTGCAGCCCTCTCCACTGTATAGTGGTGATACCGGGGTTACTGCAGCCCTGTCCACTGTATAGTGGTGATACTGGGGTTACTGCAGCCCTGTCCACTGTATAGTGGTGATACTGGGGTTACTGCAGCCCTGGGCACTGTATAGTGGTGACGCCGACATATTGCAGCCCTGGGCACTGTATAGTGGTGATATCGGGGTTACTGCAGCCCTGTCCACTGTATAGTGGTGATACTGGGGTTACTGCAGCCCTGTGCACTGTATAGTGGTGATATCGGGGTTACTGCAGCCCTCTCCACTGTATAGTGGTGATATCGGGGTTACTGCAGCCCTGTCCACTGTATAGTGGTGATACTGGGGTTACTGCAGCCCTGGGCACTGTATAGTGGTGACGCCGACATATTGCAGCCCTGGGCACTGTATAGTGGTGATATCGGGGTTACTGCAGCCCTGTCCACTGTATAGTGGTGATACTGGGGTTACTGCAGCCCTGTCCACTGTATAGTGGTGATACTGGGGTTACTGCAGCCCTGGGCACTGTATAGTGGTGACGCCGACATATTGCAGCCCTGGGCACTGTATAGTGGTGATATCGGGGTTACTGCAGCCCTCTCCACTGTATAGTGGTGATACTGGGGTTACTGCAGCCCTGTCCACTGTATAGTGGTGATACCGGGGTTACTGCAGCCCTCTCCACTGTATAGTGGTGATACCGGGGTTACTGCAGCCCTGTCCACTGTATAGTGGTGATATCGGGGTTACTGCAGCCCTCTCCACTGTATAGTGGTGATACCGGGGTTACTGCAGCCCTGTCCACTGTATAGTGGTGATACTGGGGTTACTGCAGCCCTGTCCACTGTATAGTGGTGATACTGGGGTTACTGCAGCCCTGTCCACTGTATAGTGGTGATACTGGGGTTACTGCAGCCCTGTCCACTGTATAGTGGTGATATCGGGGTTACTGCAGCCCTGTCCACTGTATAGTGGTGATACCGGGGTTACTGCAGCCCTCTCCACTGTATAGTGGTGATACCGGGGTTACTGCAGCCCTGTCCACTGTATAGTGGTGATACTGGGGTTACTGCAGCCCTGTCCACTGTATAGTGGTGATACTGGGGTTACTGCAGCCCTGGGCACTGTATAGTGGTGACGCCGACATATTGCAGCCCTGGGCACTGTATAGTGGTGATATCGGGGTTACTGCAGCCCTCTCCACTGTATAGTGGTGATACCGGGGTTACCGCAGCCCTGGGCACTGTATAGTGGTGACGCCGACATATTGCAGCCCTGGGCACTGTATAGTGGTGACGCCGACATATTGCAGCCCTGGGCACTGTATAGTGGTGATATCGGGGTTACTGCAGCCCTGGGCATGGTATAGTGGTGGCACTGGGGTACTACAGCTCTGTCCAGTGCATAGTGCTGGCACTGTGGTGCTGCAGCCGTGTCTCTGTTACTAGGGTAGAAGCTGAACTTGTCCACAGCCGTCATTTCTGGCACCCGGATCAGTTGGCTGGATACATCTTCAGTATCAAAAATTCTGTAGACGCCAGAAAACCCTTTTAAAGAGGACCCTGCACATCCTCTGGCGCTGACGATATTATATACCGCTGGAAACCGTATATTGAATGGTGAATATATTTGGTGAGATCAGCGCAGTGTCAGCCTTTTAAAACTATGTAATACCGCTGGTGCCAGAGGACGAGGAAGATCCTCTTTAAGGATGAGGCCACACATTGAGCTGCTTTTTTAGTTGCAGATTTTACTGCAGTATTTTGAGCCAGGGCCAGAAGGGAGAAGTGTAAGGCGGTGTTCACATGTAGGAATTTGAAGCAGATTTTTTTCCCCAGCTTCCTGTTTGGTTCTCTCCACTGACAACCTCTTGAGACTGAGCCTTGTCTTCTGCTAATCTTGATGTGTGCTCCTCAGATGACCTGGCCAGTGACATGGAGGACGTGGATTTTGCGGATGAACCAGAAGACGGAGAAATGGGAGATGAGGAATGGGAGACTGAAGATGAGGGCGTAGAGGAAGGAGCCGAGCCTCACGATGACAGCGAGCTGACGTACTCCAAGCACACAGGTAGGTGCGGGATCCTGGTGTCATGGAGGTGGGATAAGCAAACCATGTCCATTGGCAGCGTTTCTTACGTTTTACCTGCACTGACACGTTGCATTGGCCGCTGTTCATACAGCAGAAAGATGTCATGTCCCTGCTCTTCTGTTCTTGCCAGCTTCTGTCTTCTGTGTCAGCCTGGACCCCAAGGAGGGCAATCTCGCTGTGACGGGGGGAGAGGACGACAAGGCCTGTATATGGAGGATAAGTGACGGAGAGACGCTGTTTGAGTGCTCAGGTGAGTGTCATGGCTGACATAGAGGTCCGAGCTCAGATCCCGGTTCTTTTATGGCAAAACTGCCAAAATCCAACCTGTGTCCATAGACTTCATTATAGGGAATCCCTGCAGCCAATGACAAGTATCCTGATCTGTCCTCACCAGGTCACAAGGACTCCGTCACCTGTGCGGTATTCAGTCATGACTCCACGATGGTGGCTACAGGAGACATGAGCGGTCTCATCAAGGTGTGGAGGGTGGAGGATGCGCAGGAGGTCTGGTCATTTGAAGTGGCTGACCTAGAGGTAAGAAGATCATGTCCACAGGGGGCAGTATTCTAGTAGTTATATTCCTGTGTATTTGGTACTTGTTCCAGTGATATAACACGGATGTCGCCCCGTTCCTTGCAGTGGTTGCAGTGGCATCCTTGTGCCCACGTGTTACTTTGTGGTACAGCTGATGGCAACTCCTGGATGTGGAAAATTCCCAGTGGAGAATGTAAAACTTTCCAAGGACCGAACTGTCCGGCTACTTGTGGGCAGTTTTTACCAGATGGTGGGTCTATCAGCCTCTACTATATAATATATCATTATACTTACTGGGTTGGGTTTTTTGTCCTTTTAATTCCTCTTTTATTCTTGCTCAGGTAAGAAAGCTGTCGTTGGCTATGAAGATGGAAGTGTTCGGATATGGGACCTGAAGCAGGGGAGCACGCTGCATGTCCTGAAAGGTGAAGGGGATTTTACTATGTACAACAGCACTCCTAGTGGGCACTCTGGGAATTGTAATTTAAAGAGGACCTTTTATGGTCCGGGGTCCTGCAGACTCCCAGCCTCTTGCATATTTCTTTGTTATTGTTACTTCTTTCTGCACTGACTGTATCTTATTGTAACCCTTTGATGACGGATCCCATTTGTCTTCCTCTACGTTCCAGGTAGTGACGCCCATTCAGGACCTTTAACTTGTGTGTCCTCTAACGCTGACGGCAGCCTGATTCTAACCGGTTCTGTAGATTGTGACACCAAAATGGTGAACACCGCGACAGGGAAGGTGAGGACGTCCTGCAGCTCATTTTGATATAATATTATATAATAAGCGTTTGCCTTCAGACTGGAGAACCTTAATATAGACTATGGTTATATCTGCCAGAGGGGGAAGGAGACTGACCTGGAGGGGGATATGGAGCAGGGATAGTGTATAACAGCTAAGAGGCAGAAGTGGGTTGTGTACCACCATATATACATATATATCAGTCTTGGCCTGACCCCTCGGCTCCCATGTGACATGTGTATGACACATTGTATGAATTGTCTCTATTATTCCTTCTCTGTAGGTTGTCGGAGTCTTCCGGACAGAAAGTAATGTATCCAAAGCCTCTAAACGGGAAGAAGGTGAAGCCGAAACCAATTCAGTGGAGTCCGTGGGATTCTGCTCTGCGTAAGTGAGAGAATTTGGGGCGCCTATTAGGCGGTCGCTCTACTTTACTCAACCCTGTGAAAGTCGCATTAAAATTGCAAAAACCTTCCGGAAATTTATGGCTAAAATCCATTTTCCTGGCCTATAACTCCGGGGCCTTATGTGTATTTTAACCCCTTAGTGACGTAGCCCAATGACTTGGGGGCTGCAGTATGGCTTCTGGTTGATAATTGGAGGGTGATGTGGTGACCTAAAGTCCATGGTGCCCCCTCCCCTGGGGTCTGGGACTAGGATAGGGGAATAATATCCGTCCCCTCTCTCTATGTCCTGCTCGCTGGTTAAAGTGAATCTGCGAGTATATACAACTCCACTTTAACCTGTATTATTCTTGACCCGTTGACGTCCTCTTCTATAGTCGCACATTGAGCGTCCTCTCTCTTTGCAGTCTGCCTTTGGCCGCCGTCGGTTACCTGGATGGGACTTTGGCGATTTATGACATTTCAGCGCAGACCCTGCGGCATCGGTGTCAGCATGAAGTAAGTCATAGCGTTGTACGGGGGAGGGGGGGGGGTATATTGGATTATGAGGGGCTTGAGGGAGCCCCCTGTGGTGCATAGGAGAACTGCAGCGCTATATATATGTGACATGCGTGTAACGTTTGACCCCCTTCCTACAGTCCGGCATCGTACAGCTCCTGTGGGAGGATAACTCGCCCGTGGTCTATACCTGCAGCTTGGATGGCGCCGTCAGGCTATGGGACTCGCGATCAGGAAAGATGATCAGTGAATATTGCGGCCACTCCGCTGAGATCCTGGACTTTGCACTTAACAAGTGAGTATTTGTCCCCAAATAATAAACCCCCGTCAGTCATTGGAGGATCGGATCCATGACGCATCGGCTTCCCTTGTCTGTGACATTCCACATTCCGCCACATTGGTAACTTTGTATCTCCGTGTCCTCTCTTTCAGAGACGCTTCCATCGTGGTCACCGCCTCCGGGGATCACAAGGCGAAAGTGTTCTGCGTGCAGAGACCCGACCGTTAGACGCGGCCCCATCCTTCGCGTCCGTCTGCTCACTGTAAACCGCAGCCCCCCACTGATCCTTATCGGAGGCTGAAGCTGTTTGTTCTATGCTGTACCTGTCTCCTAGGTGTGGATGTAACTTACTGACACATTCTCCTGTATGTATGTGGATCGCACACGTATGTCCGTACGCCACGCCATCCTACAGATATAAATATCATTTCTTAAAGCGACAGGTCATCATTTACGAGTGTCCACTACTGAGCAGCGGCGAGACGGTCGCCACACGATGCAGGCCGCCATGTTCTATGTATAGTATTCAGTGAATTGACAGGAGGTTTAGACTAAATTGTACAAAATCCATCAATCTGACCTTAGTGTGACCCGGGAATGGAAATATTCTCAGATATTTTGGGTTACGTTACAATCAGGGGGCTCGCTGGTACTTGTAGTGTTCATCTGGCGGACACCATTTAGTATCCTTCTATCTCATAGTAAAGACCGGACGATATTTCCGTCTTTCCTGAATTTTTTTTTTAAATATAAATTATAAAATCTATATTTGAACCAAGATGGCGGCCGCCGTGTGCTAGACTTAAGGGTTAATTTTGAATTGTTATCCCAATTTCTTTTTTTTTTTTTTAGGAAGTCTGAGCTTTGCTTCCTTTAACTGGAATTATATAGGGAAATAAATAAAAAAATAAAGAAAAAAATATATATATTTTTTCTCTTTACCGTGGTCCCCCCCCCCCCGCGCTGACCCCCGGGGCGCGGCCTCGATTATTATTACTATTATTTTTTTAATACGGGATATTTCTGCGCACCTCGCTTTTGCATTGATAAGACATGCAAGAAAAAAAAATGCAAAAAAAAAGCTAAAATTATAAATTTGCGTTTGTATAAAGTGTAACTTTCTCTCTCTCGCGGATACAAATCTTCAGGAACCGTTCATAGGAATGAAATTCTTTTTGCTTTCGGCATCCCATCCCCTAGATCTTGTAGACTGAAGCGGGTAGACTCAGCCCCAGATCAGAAGCAAAAAATTTTACGCCATGCCTATAACTTTTGAGCAGCCATATTGTACAAGGTCTGACGTGTTTTCTGCTATGGAATTTTTCTACGTGTATTCTTGTGTATCTCTAGCAGAGAAGCCTGTTGTGTACAATAGGAAACCGCCGTATTCTGTACTGACCCCTCCCCCACACAATATGGCCGCCTTTTCTGGATAAGCATTGAGATCACTTACCTAATGCTATGGACGTTTTGGTGAAGCCGGTTCTGTTTTGGTCTGAGGTCATAGTGCGCCTCACGTCTTCACTGCCTGGCGGCGCCAGAGAGGAGCGGCGAGCTTGTCCGATTATTTATATGACTTCTATTACTATGTATGGCTGATGCTATAGACTATTAAAGAGGAAGCTTTCTTACACCAGGTCCAGCTTTGTCGTCATTTTCTGCGTCTTATCGTTCCGTCTTTGATAGCAGGAATACGATTTCTTTAATGGTTCACAAAAAAAGTTGATATCGGAAGATCTGGACAGAAGTCGTATTTAGCAGCTGAGCAGTTCTGTAATATGGAAGAGAAAAATGCCTCTTTCTCCACTTATCAGACTCTTCTCTCCTGATCTGACATTCGCTCTTAAATCTCTGCTGAATACGTCTTGTTAGGGCCAGACTGACTGCAGCTCTCAAAGGTATCAGTAGTGGAGATAGGAGAGACCGAGATGTAAGTTTCTATGTTGCCCGAAGTGCTTTATTCTCATCCTGACCGCCATGATGAATGAGAGAACGCTACAGAGAGGAGTCATTGGCGAGGGACTGATGATGTCGCTCCCCTATATCGGTGGTCATGTGAGGCGCTGGACTTCCAGCAATGTGGCACGTGTACAAGACTACATCTTTATCTTGTCTTTGCTTCTTCTCCGGCCATCCCCAGTTTCTGGACCATCCCTTTAAGAGTTGACACTATGCCCCAGGCAATGCTGTAGTATCCAGTGATTATATTCTAGCATATATAACAGACCTGCGGCTGGCTCTCGCGTCTTTCACAATGTGACCTCACTATGACATCATGTCAGGACGTCCCCACAATGATCGGGGTTCCCGTCTCTCGTCTTCTCACCAGATATGTGTGTAAGGACGTAAATAACGTATCCATTAGGAAGTTTGCAGGGCCACGTGGTGTTATTGGCGCCTGCGGCGGCAGATGTCCATCTTGGCACTGCTACTCGCGGCCACGTTAAAGACTTGATAACTCCGTATCGCAGCCTGATAAGGAAATGAGCGCGAATCGCCCGGACTGGGAACATTGTATTAACTTTACTGTTGTTCCCTGGTTCACGCAGAAGATAAGGAAGAGACACAGCGTGGGAACCGTCTTCTGCGCGGTCGGATACAGTCTATTGTTCCCTGTTATCAGCCATGTCAGACCAAGTAGGGCCTGGTGTAGGGTTGTAGAGAGAAGGACCTGGAGCAAAACTCCGACCTGGCCCATAATCATTGCCGTGTGTCGGATATTTCCATTTCCAGGGACATTCTCCTGACGTCTCGCCTGCGCTGTGGATGTGGCGTCTGTTTTTACATAGTCAAGGGCTGGATGTGGAAAGGTGAAAGTGACCGCGACTTGGATACAGTTCATCACCCAGCTTTCCTAGAACACTGAATCACAATTGAGTCTAGTTGCAATGTAATATGGAGGGGCGGGGGGCATATTCCAGTATAAATTGGGTTTTGTTCAGGTTTTTGGTAATTCATGATGGACAATGGAACTTTTCCAAACTTGATACAAAGTTTTCAGTTCATGGATCAGGAAAATGTGACCTGTAACTTCACACTAGACGACGGGTCATTGAACTATTCAGACTTCACCCACTAGGTGGCAGTGATCTACAACCAGAGGCTCTCCAGATGCTGAGAGTGGTACTACAAGTATCAGCATGCCACAAACCTGCTGCAGAATGGGGGGGAGGGGCTCAGCTTCAGCACATGACAGGCAAGGTAACTTTATAATCCATGACCAATGCCCCCCCCCCATATATTAACCAGTCCTGATCATACTTAGTAAAATCTACTTATTTGGTGGAGAATGTAATTAAATAGCAGATTAGAAGATGATACAAAGATCTGATGGAATGTCTGACGATACAAAGTATCTATACTGTAATAGCCGGACATCAAGTATATAGAAGTAGAAGAATTTCAGGGAACGAACTCAGTGAAAGATCAACATCATCCATTGTGATATTACAGAGAAAGAGAGAGATTAGATACAGTAGATCTACTGTCTGCTGAGCTGTGTATCTAATCCTACCCTGTGTGATACTGTATACTGAGCTGTGTATCTAATCCTATCCTGTGTGATACTGTATACTGAGCTGTGTATCTAATCCTATCATGTGTGATACTGTCTGCTGCAGACAGTATCACACATGATAGGATTAGATACAGCTCAGCAGTATCACACAGGATAGGATTAGATACAGCTCAGTATACAGTATCACACAGGATAGGATTAGATACACAGCTCAGTATACAGTATCACACAGGATAGGATTAGATACACAGCTCAGTATACAGTATCACACAGGATAGGATTAGATACACAGCTCAGTATACAGTATCACACAGGATAGGATTAGATACACAGCTCAGTATACAGTATCACACAGGATAGGATTAGATACACCGCTCAGTATACAGTATCACACAGGATAGGATTAGATACACGGCTCAGCAGACAGTATCACACAGGATAGGATTAGATACACGGCTCAGTATACAGTATCACACAGGGTAGGATTAGATACACGGCTCAGTATACAGTATCACACAGGGTAGGATTAGATACACGGCTCAGTATACAGTATCACACGGGATAGGATTAGATACACGGCTCAGTATACAGTATCACACGGGATAGGATTAGATACACGGCTCAGTATACAGTATCACACGGGATAGGATTAGATACACGGCTCAGTATACAGTATCACACGGGATAGGATTAGATACACGGCTCAGTATACAGTATCACACGGGACAGGATTAGATACACGGCTCAGTATACAGTATCACACGGGACAGGATTAGATACACGGCTCAGTATACAGTATCACACGGGATAGGATTAGATACACGGCTCAGTATACAGTATCACACAGGATAGGATTAGATACACAGCTCAGTATACAGTATCACACAGGATAGGATTAGATACACGGCTCAGTAGACAGTATCACACAGGATAGGATTAGATACACGGCTCAGTAGACAGTATCACACAGGATAGGATTAGATACAGCTCAGTATACAGTATCACACAGGATAGGATTAGATACACGGCTCAGTATACAGTATCACACTGGATAGGATTAGATACACGGCTCAGTATACAGTATCACACAGGATAGGATTAGATACACGGCTCAGTATACAGTATCACACAGGATAGGCTTAGATACACAGCTCAGTATACAGTATCACACAGGATAGGATTAGATACACAGCTCAGTATACAGTATCACACAGGATAGGATTAGATACACAGCTCAGTATACAGTATCACACAGGATAGGATTAGATACACAGCTCAGTATACAGTATCACACATGATAAGCTTAGATACACAGCTCAGTATACAGTATCACACAGGATAGGATTAGATACACAGCTCAGTATACAGTATCACACAGGATAGGATTAGATACACGGCTCAGTATACAGTATCACACTGGATAGGATTAGATACACGGCTCAGTATACAGTATCACACAGGATAGGATTAGATACACGGCTCAGTATACAGTATCACACAGGATAGGCTTAGATACACAGCTCAGTATACAGTATCACACAGGATAGGATTAGATACACAGCTCAGTATACAGTATCACACAGGATAGGATTAGATACACAGCTCAGTATACAGTATCACACAGGATAGGATTAGATACACAGCTCAGTATACAGTATCACACATGATAAGCTTAGATACACAGCTCAGTATACAGTATCACACAGGATAGGATTAGATACACAGCTCAGTATACAGTATCACACAGGATAGGATTAGATACACGGCTCAGTATACAGTATCACACTGGATAGGATTAGATACACGGCTCAGTATACAGTATCACACAGGATAGGATTAGATACACGGCTCAGTATACAGTATCACACAGGATAGGCTTAGATACACAGCTCAGTATACAGTATCACACAGGATAGGATTAGATACACAGCTCAGTATACAGTATCACACAGGATAGGATTAGATACACAGCTCAGTATACAGTATCACACAGGATAGGATTAGATACACAGCTCAGTATACAGTATCACACATGATAAGCTTAGATACACAGCTCAGTATACAGTATCACACAGGATAGGATTAGATACACAGCTCAGTATACAGTATCACACAGGATAGGATTAGATACACGGCTCAGTATACAGTATCACACTGGATAGGATTAGATACACGGCTCAGTATACAGTATCACACAGGATAGGATTAGATACACGGCTCAGTATACAGTATCACACAGGATAGGCTTAGATACACAGCTCAGTATACAGTATCACACAGGATAGGATTAGATACACAGCTCAGTATACAGTATCACACAGGATAGGATTAGATACACAGCTCAGTATACAGTATCACACAGGATAGGATTAGATACACAGCTCAGTATACAGTATCACACATGATAAGCTTAGATACACTGGGCTCACTAAGTGGATTTCCTCTTCTCGGAGCCACTTGAGGATGCTGCGTCTTTAGCAGGGGCGGGACAGGACAGGACAGATCTGTGGACTTGCCCAGGATCCGGCAGTCAGATCAGTGAGCGGCTCAGTCACACCACAGAGCAGATCCCGGAGAGATCAGAGCCTGGAGAGACCGGATCCCGCACATCAGGAGAGCCCGGGACTGCACGGTAAGTGCTCTGTGTAGGGACCATCCTAAACTGACACAGCAGAGCTGAATATGTCACTGAGCTCCTTACTGCTGTGCCTGGTGACATCTGACGCGTTGCAATAAGTCCTGTATGTACAAATTGTTCATCAGATACTTTGAGTTACAAAGCGACGGACACGTTATAGTCAGAGGTCCATTAGCTTTTATTTTAGTGGCCCGTATGTCCATTGTTCTGGTCCACTTACGATTCACCCCCACTCAGATGTCAGCGTAGTCTGAGGCTAAATTCACACGCACCATCCGTTTCGCAGTATTGTCTGTCCTCGTGTAGCATCACCTACAATGTGTCTGTGATAAATGTTCTCGCCCTGTCGGGTTTTTATTCTCTGAGACATGAACCTGAAAACCCGAGACACGTAGAGAAAAGAATGATACATGTCATGTGAAAAGAAAGCGATGTGTGAACGACGCCATTGTAACGTGCGGGTCCATGTGCGGTTTTGTCTCGGATAAAATAGTAATTGTGGTGAAAAGGCTTTTACATGAACGCAGAAGGTTACTAGCAGTCCTATGTAACACCGTACACTCACCATACAACTTACCGTACACTCACCGTACACATACCGTACACTCACCGTACACATACTATACACATACTATACACTTACTATACACTCACCGTACACTCACCGTACACATACTATACACATACTATACACATACTATACACTCACTGTACACATACTATACACTTACTATACACATACTATACACTCACTGTACACATACTATACACTTACTATACACATACTATACACTCACTGTACACATACTATACACTTACTATACACTCACCGTACACTCACCATACACATACTATACACATACTATACACTCACTATACACTTACCCATACACTTACTATACACATACCGTACACATACCGTACACATACTATACACATACTATACACATACTATACACTCACCGTACACTCACCGTACACTCACCGTACACTCACCGTACACATACTATACACATACTATACACTTACTATACACTCACCGTACACTCACCGTACACTCACCGTACACATACTATACACATACTATACACTTACTATACACTCACTGTACACTTACTATACACTCACCGTACACTCACCGTACACATACTATACACATACTATACACTCACTATACACTTACCCATACACTTACTATACACATACCGTACACATACCGTACACATACTATACACATACTATACACTTACCATACACTTACTATATCACCCTATTGTAGCAAACCATAACTTCTCTAGATTGTGGCAAATGACAGACTCGGCTCTGCTACATCTGCGGTTTATCTGTTACTCGATAGTTGTTTGGATCATTCATAGTTTTCCATGTTCACCATCTATACTTGTGCGGCATGGTGGGGGGATATCGGGGTGATATTGGGGGGAGACCTCTGCCCAATATTTAGATCTTATGATTTCTAAGCCATATAGTGAAGCTTCCTCTGCGTATAAAGTTCTGAGACTTCAGATTTCCTTTGTTTCCGCTCATCACCATTCCTGGCGTTGCTGTCAGTTCTTCTATGTATTTAGTGTATATGAGGGTTCGTTACAATGTATCAGTCTAGTAAATCCTCCCGGAGTTCAGCACAAATCTGTCACTTGTTGTGTTCTGCCTCTTATGCTCTGATACATTGTAACAAACCTACTATATGAAGTGTGAACAGGACTGTACTGGGATCACTCCTCAGCTCCAAAATATAGACAAGTGTATTTCTATTCACTGACTGCAAGCAGAGGACATGAAAGGGACGAGACATTAAAGCAGAAAGGCGCAGACATCTCTAATACAACACTAGACCGTCCCTTTAATTCTCATCACTGCCGCCATGCACATAATAGGTGCAGTAATCCGTAGTAGAAGTTTCGAGCCTTTCCTTGTATTGTAGACATTTTGCACATTTCAGTATAACAGATTTCACCCCATTAGTGAATTTTGAGTTAAAGGGATAATCCCGGGCTTATATGTAGATGACCCATCTTTAGGACCCACCTGGCGCCCCCACAGATCAGCTGGCTGTAGAGCCTGCAGCGTTCCAGTGCCTGTTGTGGCCTCTTGTCTGAATACTAAGCATAGAGCTGTATATATTATAGTGGCCTGCATCTTAGTCTCATTCATTTGAATGGGACTGAGCTGTTGCTGCACCATGTGACCAATGAATGTGATGTCATCAGCACAGGGAAGAGGTCGCAGCTTTGTGAGTGCCGCAGCCTCCACAAACAGCTGATCATCAGGGGTCCTGGGTGTCAGAATCTCACCGACCACGTACTGATCAGCTTACTGCCAGTTCCTTTGCAGATTACAGCTGATCAGCAGGGGTCCTGGGTGTCAGAATCCCATCGACCATGTACTGATCAATTTACTGCCAGGTCCTTTGCAGATTACAGCTGATCAGCAGGGGTTCTGGGTGTCAGAAAACCACCGACCACGTACTGATCAGATAACTGCCAGGTCCTTTGCAGAT
Source organism: Leptodactylus fuscus (assembly GCF_031893055.1). Taxonomy (NCBI): domain Eukaryota; kingdom Metazoa; phylum Chordata; class Amphibia; order Anura; family Leptodactylidae; genus Leptodactylus; species Leptodactylus fuscus. The sequence continues at coordinate 90,058,948 of NC_134272.1, forward strand.
TACAGCTGATCAACAGGGGTCCTGGGTGTCAGAAAACCACCGACCACGTAGTGATCAGCTTACTGCCAGGTCCTTTGCAGATTACAGCTGATCAGCAGGGGTCCTGGGTGTCAGAATCTCATCGACCATGCACTGATCAGCTTACTGCCAGATCCTTTGCAGATTACAGCAGATCAGCAGGGATCCTGGGTGTCCGAAAACCACCGACCACGTAGTGATCAGCTTACTGCCAGGTCCTCTGCAGATTACAGCTGATCAGCAGGGGTCCTGGGTGTCAGAAAACCAACGACCACAGACTGATCAGTTTACTGCCAGTTCCTTTGCAGATTACAGCTGATCAGCAGGGGTCCTTGGTATCAGAATCCCACCGACCACGTACTGATCAGCTTACTGCCAGGTCCTTTGCAGATTACAGCTGATTGCTGATATTGTGATCACTTGACTGTCAAAAGTCTCTTTTAACAGGAAGACTCTGTAAAAGCAGAGGACCCCTTTAACTATGACATTGGCTTTATGTTTGGGGGTCATGTTGGAGTTATCTGCGGCGATCTGCGGTATTACATTGCTATTTGATGCAGGAAGCTTTTACCTATACATCATCCTATCTTATCACAAAGGTACCAATACTTAAGGAGGCCTCCAGCTCTTCTGTAACTTCCCTTTCACTATTCACCGGTCGGTTTCTGTTATCAGATATTCTGTGTTATCGGACGATCTTGAGAATTTACTGTATATTCCTTTTTATGGTAGAAAATATACAGGAAGGAAACTGCGAGATGCCGATAACCTTCTGCTATCGCTGTGCGGAGATTGCGAGGTGTCCCCGTGGTTAGCTCTGTAGACTTGCAACACCGGAGTCCTGGGTTCAAATTCGGCTAAAGACAAGACTCCATCTGCAAGCCAAGGAGTTAATAAGTTCTTGTGGATTTTTAGCAGAATGCAGCGTGCACCCGCTAGGGACCTGCTTCGGGAGTGCCTGGGTCGGTTTGACATCTCAGCCTTCTCCCCTTTGGGGCTTGTTATAGGGAATGTAGATCATGAGCCCGGTGCGGGGCAGATTCTGCGGCAGAATTGGGTCAAGCAGAAAAATTCAGCTTCAAATTCCTGAATATTTCTGCCGTGTGAACACAACCTACAGGAATGCCCCACTTCATAGCCTGTCCGTATGATCTGCACCACTGGGGCGTAACAATCACCATTAGAGAGGCTGTGACAGGGCCCAGAGGGGTGGGGGGGCCCATGGCCATCTGAGCGGAGCCCTGCAGCATCCTGACGCCCTGACCACTGTCTCACTTGTACAGCTAATACGTCCCTGCTCTGCACTTATCTCTACTGACTGTGGACGCCATGTTGCTGATCGCTGCAGGTCATCTGTATTTGTATGGACAGAAGGTCCCGACACAGATCAGATAATCCATAATAAGTGATGATGATGAAGATGATCTATAAAGCAGAGAAGTGATAAAGTCCACATCAGATAACACTAATAAATCTCCCTGTCCGCTTCCTCGCCCGCTACCGCTATTTTGCATGGCGACAGCATTCCATTGTGCGATGGCGGGGGATGTGTCATGTCGGGTATCGGAGGGGTCACGTCTGTTATATGAATAAGGTTCTTAGGTTTGTAATTGGGGTCCAGTGTGCGTCAATCCTCATATAAGATCTCATATATACAAGTGTAAGTTGATATATCGGTTGCAATTTAGTAATCATAAAAACTTCTGCAACTTTCAACCATTAACCCCACTTTGTTTCAGTTCTTCTCCATTTTCCCAATCTCTGCTTGCTGGAACCGTTCACATCCAGAGACTAAAACCCTTCCTGATCTAATATTCCTACAGCTGAGGGTTTGTTACTATTGGATCTAGTCAAGACAATCCTCTGTAAGCTAAACTCAGCAGCAACACAAGTCTGTCTCCTGCCCTGTTTGTTACAATGTGTCCGTTGGAAACTTCTCTCTCCTTATGTTTCATGCGGAAACCACAAGGACCCCATTATAGTCTATGAAGTCTGTGTGGTTTCTTAGCGCACCGCTTTTTAATGTGTATAGGTTTCTGATCGGGGGGTCCCCAAACCGACTCCCCGAATGGAATACTGAACGCAGATGTGAACCGGGCAGAAGAATGTGAGCTAGACTGGATACAAATGGATACAAGATGTAACAAACCATCAGCTGACGCGTATATGGGGTCCCCGGAATATAATAGTGTCTGGTAGGTAACAAATTGGGATAAACTGAAACATTTTCGGAACATTTGGGTTGAATCCAGTTGGCGGTGACCGGGTTCGCTCATCTCTAGATTGGACTATTAAGATTTCCATCCAGAGATGTTACAAATGGAGAGAAAATGAAAATTCATTACAGAGTTGCCAAATTTTTCACTGCGAATTTACATTGAAAACAAGAAAACCCTTCTGGTTTCTCGAATGTCATCTGCGGGTATGTGACATCGTGAGGCGTCAGAGGCTTCATACGGCGAACACGATGACACCAGCTTCAGAAACCGCCTGCGCCATTTCCACTTCATGTGCACATAGCCTTACACTCCGCCATACCTGACCTGAAATCCCTTTGAACTTCCAGTTTTCGCAGTTTTGAGCAGGAAGTTAATTATTTGCAGCGCGTTTTCCAGGCCGGCCGCTCGCTGACGTGTTTACCTCTCGCTCTTACTAGTCATAAATCTGTATGAAAATCGGTTTAGATGGGAAGCGGCATTCTTATGGACGCCTAGAAACGCTATTTACCCTCCCAATGAATCGGCGCCTCTTCTGCGTGTTACCAGATATTGCTACAGCTCGCCAAACACTCAAACCCCATAGAGAAGGAGCGATGCTCTGCAGAGGAGTTAAACATTAAGCTGCCTTATGTTACACCTCATTACACCCGCCAGTGACCCGACAGCCCCGAATTACTGGGAAAATCCCGGCATGAGACAAGATGGAGAATGGAAGGCTGTGTGGATCTAGGCTTAGATACATCGGATCTGTAGAGGTATTAAACGAAAGGCTTAGATACAGTGGCTTAGCACAGCGTTACGCTATACTGATAAGCTGAGATACACAGTAGACAATACAAGTGCTCAGGATAAAGCATCACACATAGGCTTAGGCACATTGCTAGGTATCTCAGTATTAGACATGATATGCCTCAATGTAGACAGTAGAAAGTATCAGACATGCCAAGGTAAGATACACTGACTTAGAAGGAAAGGATCAAATCTGATGGGCTTAGATACATCTATAAATGTATTACATGTAATAGGCTTAAATACACTGGGCTGTCAGAATCACACAGGATAGGCTTAGATACAGTGTTACAAGACAGTTTCATACAACTGTGGTATCACATGTCAAAAGCTTAGATACAGCAGGTCAGCTGACAACCCCATGTGTATTAGCCTTAGATTATACACATTGCAGCAGGTAGTATCGCACAGGATAGGATTAGATACACAGCTCAGTATACAGTATCACACAGGATAGGATTAGATACACAGCTCAGTATACAGTATCACACAGGATAGGATTAGATATACAGCTCAGTATACAGTATCACACAGGATAGGATTAGATACACAGCTCAGTATACAGTATCACACATGGTAGGATTAGATACACAGCTCAGTATACAGTATCACACAGGATAGGATTAGATACACAGCTCAGTATACAGTATCACACATGGTAGGATTAGATACACAGCTCAGTATACAGTATCACACAGGTATTGGATTAGATACACAGCTCAGTATACAGTATCACACATGGTAGGATTAGATACACAGCTCAGTATACAGTATCACACAGGATAGGATTAGATACACAGCTCAGTATACAGTATCACACAGGATAGGATTAGATACACAGCTCAGTATACAGTATCACACAGGATAGGATTAGATACACAGCTCAGTATACAGTATCACACAGGATAGGATTAGATACACAGCTCAGTATACAGTATCACACAGGTATTGGATTAGATACACAGCTCAGTATACAGTATCACACAGGATAGGATTAGATACACAGCTCAGTATACAGTATCACACATGGTAGGATTAGATACACAGCTCAGTATACAGTATCACACAGGATAGGCTTAGATACACAGCTCAGTATACAGTATCACACAGGATAGGATTAGATACACAGCTCAGTATACAGTATCACACAGGATAGGATTAGATACACAGCTCAGTATACAGTATCACACAGGATAGGATTAGATACACAGCTCAGTATACAGTATCACACAGGTATTGGATTAGATACACAGCTCAGTATACAGTATCACACAGGATAGGATTAGATACACAGCTCAGTATACAGTATCACACATGGTAGGATTAGATACACAGCTCAGTATACAGTATCACACAGGATAGGCTTAGATACACAGCTCAGTATACAGTATCACACGGGATAGGATTAGATATACAGCTCAGTATACAGTATCACACAGGATAGGATTAGATATACAGCTCAGTATACAGTATCACACAGGATAGGATTAGATACACAGCTCAGTATACAGTATCACACAGGATAGGATTAGATACAGCTCAGTATACAGTATCACACAGGATAGGATTAGATACACAGCTCAGTATACAGTATCACACAGGATAGGATTAGATACACAGCTTAGTATACAGTATCACACAGACAGGATTAGAAACACAGCTCAGCAGACAGTATCACACAGGATAGGATTAGATACACAGCTCAGTATACAGTATCACACAGGATAGGATTAGATACACAGCTCAGTATACAGTATCACACAGGATAGGATTAGATACACAGCTCAGTATACAGTATCACACAGGATAGGATTAGATACACAGCTCAGTATACAGTATCACACAGGAGAGGATTAGATACACAGCTCAGTATACAGTATCACACAGGATAGGATTAGATACACGGCTCAGTATACAGTATCACACAGGATAGGCTTAGATACACAGCTCAGTATACAGTATCACACGGGATAGGATTAGATATACAGCTCAGTATACAGTATCACACAGGATAGGATTAGATATACAGCTCAGTATACAGTATCACACAGGATAGGATTAGATACACAGCTCAGTATACAGTATCACACAGGATAGGATTAGATACAGCTCAGTATACAGTATCACACAGGATAGGATTAGATACACAGCTCAGTATACAGTATCACACAGGATAGGATTAGATACACAGCTTAGTATACAGTATCACACAGACAGGATTAGAAACACAGCTCAGCAGACAGTATCACACAGGATAGGATTAGATACACAGCTCAGTATACAGTATCACACAGGATAGGATTAGATACACAGCTCAGTATACAGTATCACACAGGATAGGATTAGATACACAGCTCAGTATACAGTATCACACAGGATAGGATTAGATACACAGCTCAGTATACAGTATCACACAGGAGAGGATTAGATACACAGCTCAGTATACAGTATCACACAGGATAGGATTAGATACACGGCTCAGTATACAGTATCACACAGGATAGGATTAGATACACGGCTCAGTATACAGTATCACACAGGATAGGATTAGATACAGCTCAGTATACAGTATCACACATGATAGGATTAGATACACCGCTCAGTATACAGTATCACACAGGATAGGATTAGATACACGGCTCAGTATACAGTATCACACAGGATAGGATTAGATACAGCTCAGTATACAGTATCACACAGGATAGGATTAGATACACAGCTCAGTATACAGTATCACACAGGATAGGATTAGATACACAGATCAGTATACAGTATCACACAGGATAGGATTAGATACAGCTCAGTATACAGTATCACACAGGATAGGATTAGATACACAGCTCAGTATACAGTATCACACAGGATAGGATTAGATACAGCTCAGTATACAGTATCACACAGGATAGGATTAGATACAGCTCAGTATACAGTATCACACAGGATAGGATTAGATACACAGCTCAGTATACAGTATCACACAGGATAGGATTAGATACAGCTCAGTATACAGTATCACACAGGATAGGATTAGATACAGCTCAGTATACAGTATCACACACTATAGGATTAGATACAGCAGCCTCGTTGCTCACTGCCCCTGATGATGACTTTATAATGACATGATGGGGGTTGTAGTACTTTCTTCTTTCTACTTTCCCACAGTTCGGGGCAGCGATGGGGAATCCAGATTTGTAACCACTTAGGAGCAATAACCCCCAGACTTCTGCACACGGGACACAGGCGACATGCAGCAGGAGATTTATGTGATGGCGACATATCTGTTGATGTTATTGGAGGGGATCCATGAATCGCAGCCTGTACTGATCCCTAGATTAGAGCGCTGCGGTTTTCTGGATTGTGCCCCCTCCAGGAATAAATCGGAAGGCGCCCCTTGCCATCCATAGGACTCTTATCATGCGGAGCAGAGGACAGTGGGGCTTAGTGCTGGTATTTTTTGGGGTCTCCACTCATAGACACCCACAAATAACATCATGTGCGAGGTTGTCGCCTCCGCCTGCCATACACCTGGGTGACCGCGATGGCCATTTCCGCTGACTGTTTGCTGACTATAACTATATAGCTGATGCTCCATCCCTGCCAGCGGCTATAAAAGGTCCATTCCCTGCACGGATGTTTATGCATTTTGCCTCCAACGCCCCCATAAAGAAGGGAGAATTTGGAAATCTTTTTATGGCTCTGAAGCCATCCCTGACCATAAAGCCAGCCGTTGCTATAGTTTTCCTGGAAAGCCATTTGTGACCAGGTAAAGACTCGTAAACTCACTGAAGAGAAAAAGATTGTTCTCCGCAGCCCTGCCTGACCGCGGCGGCTGTCACCCATCATTATACCGCATAATGGCTGGAAAAAGAGGGACTCTGTACGGTAAACACCTGTAGACGGGGGCAGCGGGTGCACCAGGGAGTCCAGGGGCGATGCCCAATATCCAGGCCAGAGGTCACATTGCCCAGAACTGCTATGTAATAACCAATGTGCACTGTATAATAATACTGCCATAGAGTGCTCAGATATTACTGCTATACCGTGCACAAAGAACATGTCAGTATATTGAGATACAGACTTATACGTAAGGAGAAATGAGAAACAGGCAAAGAATTTGTCCGGAGGAGCTTTAGAATATTGTCGACAGTGTTGTGCAAATGTTTTAGGCAGGGAAAATGCTGCCATGTGAGAATGCTCTCAGAAGTTGTAGGGTTCATAGTTTATTTTTATGAATGAAGAAAATAGAAATGTAAATCCCATCAATATTCGGCGTGACCTTTGCCCTTTGCCTTCTTCTCGGTACTTGCGGACAGAATCCCCCCTCTATAGGGCTCAGTAGAGGCCGCGGGGTCCTTCGTTGTGTTTAGAGAAGTAGGAGTTATTTTTATCGGAAGGCTAATAAAGGTTACGTTTTATTTATTCCCACATTCCCCCCCTTACATTGCAGTTACTTCCTACGGCCCCACGCTGCGGCAGGACTTACTACTTCTAGTCCGGAGACGTCTTCATAGCTAATAGATAGAAGCGTTCTTACCTTCGCTCCCTCCAGACCCATCAATACAGAATTGTATCCTATAAGTAGCAAAGTCCAACACCCTAAAGAGCAGTCACATATACCGGGCTGCATCGTATCCAGGGAAATAGGATCCGCACCAGCGACCCAGGTCTATGACAGGGAAGGTTATTGTCTCATCTCTGCAGGATTAGGAAACATCTACAGATAAACTCACAGCAGCCGTGTAGATCTCCAGTAAGTGACCGGGCGCAGCAATGGAAACAGAATCCACAGCCCAAGAGTCAAACAGACTAAAACTACCATTGCATCGGACCAGCTAGGTATCACAAAAAGCAACCACAGTCCAGTTAGTCCAGGTATCTTCTCAGGCTGATCCGGCTGACCTGACATATTACAAGTTAATATAGAGGTCTGTGTCCTGGTAGTCTAGGGCACAGAGGGGGTTAATGTCTGTATTTGGGTCTGTGGCTTCCTTCCTTGTTCATCTAAGGCACTGGAAGGATTCATGACAATGGTCCAGGTGGTCTAGGGCAGTGAAGAGGTTAATAACAGTAAGTGGTCTAGGAGAAGGTTAATTCAGGAATCAGTGGTGTCTTGGGCATGAAGGTGTTAATGTAAGACTGACTCCTTAGTGGTCTAGGGCAGTGAAGGGGTTTGTGTAAGGACTCCTGATGGTCTAGGGCAGACCCTTGCTGGGAGGCAGTGGAAGGGTTAATCAATGTCATACGGAGATTCCTTAGGCCCAGCACATGATTCTTGCACATAGCCCACAGTACCCATGAAATTTGGGTGCTTTCTGCTGGGCCATTATTGTGTTAGAGCTGGGCACACTGGAAGATCCCTGTAAGTCTGATGGGCCAGTCTGACCTTGGGGTCAGTGTGGTCAGAATTTTTAGCTTCCTATTTCCTTCCTTCACCAATTATTGAGATATTGTATGTGCAAGAGATAGAGAGGACTGTGCAGCTGTAACTGTAGGGCTGCACAGTTCTCTCTATGATAGGGGTGAGCAGCTCCAGAGCGGTCTGCCTGATCAGTTAAAGGAGCGGTCAAGGAGTCTGCATTGAGCAGAATTTTCTTGAACAGAGATAGATTTTGGGCTGCACAACCACATTGTAGTTTAGGAGAACAGGGTTACCTACAGTACAATCCCGGAGAATAGAAAGGAGAGAACAAGTACTAGTGGCGGCCATGACGGTGGCAGATGATCTGCACAAACCCAATGCCTGCATAAATTGTTCTTACATAATTGCATTCCAGTTCTAATAATAATATAGAATTGTTACATATTTAAACAATGTATCCAAAGAATCTGCCTTTGTACGTTGACTCCGTATTCTTTATCTTCTTCCTTTCAGAGTATCTATTGGAAATCTCCATTGCAGTCCTGAGTCATGACCCATCGGAAGAATGTTCTCAGGCCCTCAGTTAAGGACATGTCGTAGTCTCTGACCGTACACGGGATGGATTATGAGGCATTTAAGAATGATTCAACTCATAGAACCCAGGAGAAGCTGATCATCTGGCTGTCCAGCCCCCTCTCGGCCTTCATCATCTTCTCCAACCTTTTCATCATCATTGGAATCCTCTTCAATAAGAAGTTACACAACACGGCCAACTACTTCTTCCTTAGCCTGTTGTTTGCAGACTTCTTCACCGGGGTTCTCTTGCCCTGTATTCCTCGGATGAAGTTCAGCAAGGACCTGGGATACTATGGGTGTTTTTTCGCTTTCATATCTCCCAATTACTTCTTCCTCTCGTTTTTAGCCAACCTGTTGATGGTGCACTATGAGAAGTACTTGTGCATCACCTATCCTTTGCACTATCGGGATATTTGGGTGCACCGCTGTGTCCCGCTCTCTTTGCTCTTGGTTTGGTCTTTGCCCCTGATATTTTCTTGTCTTCCATTGTTTGGCTGGAATAATTGGGAAAACAACTACAATTGTTCCTATAAGCATGTGTTCACTAATTCTTATATCTACTTGGAGACGTACGGGTTGGTCATCCCGTCCATCTTGGCCATGAGCTTCATCACCATCAAACTGCTTTCCGTGGCCAGGAGACAACTGAAGGAAATCAAGAAACTCCACCGATCGGTTCAGCGGGAGGTGGTGACGGAGATGGAGCGCCAGATGGACTTGAGATATGCAAAATGCATTGCAGTCTTCTCCTTGACTTTCCTCATCTGTTGGGTTCCTTACATCGCTCTTCTTCAGGTCTCAGTGCTGGTCATAGAGAAATATGAAATCAGTTTATGGATTGTCTTGACTCTGACATGTGTGGGGAGTGGCAGCGCAGCCGTCATCCCTGTTATTTTGGGATTAAGCCACCAACAATATACTGAGCTGTGGAGGAACCTGTGCAAAAAATATTGTAGGTCTTGCTGCAAACCCAAAGGGGACCCAACAAGCAGCCACTTCAATATGAAGAGCAGGGAAGAGACGCTGGAAGATGAATTAACTGCTGTGAAATGATAAGACGCCATACAAGACTCGGCAGCCTGATCTACCACTGTCCATAGCAATGCTCGATTTAATAATGTCCATGATGGTGGGCAGCAATGTCTACTGTGTCAACCCGATAAATTATAGGGTTCTTCTAAGTTTAGGCTATGTTCTTATCTGCATTGGAGTCTTTGTTGGGCGCCATTGATCATTGCCATTAAATTGATCCATCCCCAACTTGCTTTCTGGTTTTTTGCATTCCAAAAAATGGAAACCCAGAGATGTCACCCCAGAGCCTTATCTACTGGTTCAGGAGCTTCAAAGGCACTGGCACCAGTTATTTAAGTAGCACCTTACCTGTATGTCCGACATAAACGTGCCCTATAGTGCCCGAATTCTCACACAAGGGACAAACGCGTAGGGAGAGGGAGCAGGGAGGTCAATGGCTGCCCTATAGGCACATAGTCAGACCCATTATGGTATATATTTAAAGTGCTGGAGCAAATCCACAAACAGAGGGGAAATTAAAAAAATCCAAGTGGGGGGGGGGGGGCAACCACTACTGATCCAGGACCACTGCTGCCCCTTTAATGTTTATCCAGGCACATCTAAGCAGCCATAGGTGCAACTGTATCTGTACTGCTGCTCAGCCCCATGCAAGTGAATAGAGCTAAATGTAGCTGACCCTATCCCATAGCTCGCTGTCATCTGAACAATCACTTGGCAGATAACTATCTTACCCATACAAAGGAATATCTTGGCAAATGGTCACGTGTACTAAACTAGGAGAAGACAACGGGATAGTTGTCTGTTGTTGGGATGAACCCATGCACTTTAGATGGTCAGCCAAACTTGTCTGCAGATTTTTAGGGGGGTCTCAGGAGTCAAACCCCCATACTCAAACACTGATGTTGTAGCCTAAGGAAAATCCCATAAAGATTAAAGTTCTGCTGGGAGATGTCAAAGAGCCTCTGAGTCATTGTAGGGAGGGGAATTTGCTAAACATCTTGGTCGATTCCATCTGCTAGCCATTGGGTGGCCTAGGGGTGTAACTAGAGGGGTGAGGAAGCTTCAAAGGAGTCTCATCCCAATATAAGGAGACGTTACTATAAACCATTATGTGACCTTCCGCAGTATCCTGTACCTTCAACAATGTTCCATTTGCATACTTAAAGGGATTCTTCCTGTATGACGCCTTTAAATTACTACATTTTCCTGCAACACTGTGGCTATGAATATGTCAATTTTTTGCCATGTAATGGTGATCATCTGATCATTGAAAGCCAGAGGTTGTCGGACAACAAGAGAGAATATTCAGGCCAACCATTGTCTACGATGAGCAAACTCTGTTACAATGTAGTTGTACAGAGAAGAGGTGCATGCTGGTCATGGATCCTTGATATGTCCGCAGATAGCAGGGAGGGCGAGGACTTTATAATACATCTACCAAACATCAGACAGGACATATGTAATGGGACTCCCCCAAACCAGATAACTCTAAAGAAACAGTCCACCGATGGTTGTCAGATCTTTGCACCTAGTCCCAGCTCCTTGTACATATCCTCTTTGCGCTGCATTGTGAGAACTTTTCCTTCCTGCATAACTGCGGTAGATTGTCCTATAATGTCTGGTTAAACTTCCGCGATTTGGGCAGCTGCGTTCTGTCATGAAGTAGAATCTACGTCCGCAAACCCACAACCTCTACATGAAGAATAAACAGAACCTTCTGGAGGCGCAGACCTTCATCTTCCCAATCTCTCCAGTATATTGTATCAATCTGACTGCTGTGATGTCATAGATACATTCCTGATGTCATAGACTGATACATAATGGTTAAAGTAATAGCTACAATTGTGATATCCTATTAAAGATCTGCTACTTGGGGCTCTCCGGCTGCTGTGAAACTACAACTATAGGCAAGTCCTTAAGGCTAAAACCCCACGTTGTGGAAACGCTATGTTATTATAAGACAAAGTCAGAAGCGGCCACAAAAGGAATAGGAAATATAAAGGAAGCTCTGCAACATAGAAAGGCTGCAGATCCACAATGAGGGGCCTGAGCCTAAGATATCATGTTCTGGTTGTAAACTCAAAATCCTAGAAATACGTTTTGTGTTCTTTCCTCCTTTGCATTTTACATTTTCATTAAAACCATTTCATTGTATTTGTCTGAGATTTCTGTTGTGTTACATTGGGAAGAATGTGGTTTGTTTCTTTGTCAAATTATTTTTGTTCTGAAATTGATCTTAGAATCTGATTGTAGGAGAAGACGTCACTTCTATTAAATGATGGTTTATACAAAATGACCGGTGTCTAGTACATTCATATTCAAGATTGTATGTTTCAGAATCTTTACCCTGGAAGGTGGGAAAATTAATATTCATTCCATATTCAAGTTACTGCCCCATAAGTACAGAAAACATAATACTATAATACTACCTCCTATATACAAGAATATAACTACTATAATACTACCTCCTATGTACAAGAATATAACTACTATAATACTACCTCCTATGTACAAGAATATAACTACTATAATACTACTCCTATGTACAAGAATATAACTACTATAATACTACTCCTATGTACAAGAATATAACTACTATAATACTACTCCTATGTACAAGAATATAACTACTATAATACTACCTCCTATGTACAAGAATATAACTACTATAATACTACTCCTATGTACAAGAATATAACTACTATAATACTGCTCCTATGTACAAGAATATAACTACTATAATACTACTCCTATGTACAAGAATATAACTACTATAATACTACCTCCTATGTACAAGAATATAACTACTATAATACTACTCCTATGTACAAGAATATAACTACTATAATACTGCTCCTATGTACAAGAATATAACTACTATAATACTACCTCCTATGTACAAGAATATAACTACTATAATACTACCTCCTATGTACAAGAATATAACTACTATAATACTACTCCTATGTACAAGAATATAACTACTATAATACTACTCCTATGTACAAGAATATAACTACTATAATACTACCCCTATGTACAAGAATATAACTACTATAATACTACCTCCTATGTACAAGAATATAACTACTATAATACTGCTCCTATGTACAAGAATATAACTACTATAATACTACTCCTATGTACAAGAATATAACTACTATAATACTACCCCTATGTACAAGAATATAACTACTATAATACTACTCCTATGTACAAGAATATAACTACTATAATACTGCCCCTATGTACAAGAATATAACTACTATAATACTGCTCCTATGTACAAGAATATAACTACTATAATACTACTCCTATGTACAAGAATATAACTACTATAATACTGCCCCCTATGTACAAGAATATAACTACTATAATACTACTCCTATGTACAAGAATATAACTACTATAATACTACCTCTTATGTACAAGAATATAACTACTATAATACTGCTCCTATGTACAAGAATATAACTACTATAATACTACTCCTATGTACAAGAATATAACTACTATAATACTGCCCCCTATGTACAAGAATATAACTACTATAATACTACTCCTATGTACAAGAATATAACTACTATAATACTACTCCTATGTACAAGAATATAACTACTATAATACTACCTCTTATGTACAAGAATATAACTACTATAATACTACTCCTATGTACAAGAATATAACTACTATAATACTACTCCTATGTACAAGAATATAACTACTATAATACTGCCCCTATGTACAAGAATATAACTACTATAATACTGCTCCTATGTACAAGAATATAACTACTATAATACTACCCCTATGTACAAGAATATAACTACTATAATACTGCTCCTATGTACAAGAATATAACTACTATAATACTACTCCTATGTACAAGAATATAACTACTATAATACTGCTCCTATGTACAGAATATAACTACTATAATACTACTCCTATGTACAAGAATATAACTACTATAATACTACTCCTATGTACAAGAATATAACTACTATAATACTGCTCCTATGTACAAGAATATAACTACTATAATACTACTCCTATATACAAGAATATAACTACTATAATACTACTCCTATGTACAAGAATATAACTACTATAATACTACTCCTATGTACAAGAATATAACTACTATAATACTGCCCCTATGTACAAGAATATAACTACTATAATACTACTCCTATGTACAAGAATATAACTACTATAATACTACTCCTATGTACAAGAATATAACTACTATAATATTACTCCTATGTACAAGAATATAACTACTATAATACTACCTCCTATGTACAAGAATATAACTACTATAATACTACTCCTATGTACAAGAATATAACTACTATAATACTACCTCCTATGTACAAGAATATAACTACTATAATACTACTCCTATATACAAGAATATAACTACTATAATACTACTCCTATGTACAAGAATATAACTACTATAATACTACCTCTTATGTACAAGAATATAACTACTATAATACTGCTCCTATGTACAAGAATATATCTACTATAATACTACTCCTATGTACAAGAATATAACTACTATAATACTGCTCCTATGTACAGAATATAACTACTATAATACTACTCCTATGTACAAGAATATAACTACTATAATACTACTCCTATATACAAGAATATAACTACTATAATACTACTCCTATGTACAAGAATATAACTACTATAATACTGCCCCTATGTACAAGAATATAACTACTATAATACTACTCCTATGTACAAGAATATAACTACTATAATACTACTCCTATGTACAAGAATATAACTACTATAATATTACTCCTATGTACAAGAATATAACTACTATAATACTACCTCCTATGTACAAGAATATAACTACTATAATACTACTCCTATGTACAAGAATATAACTACTATAATATTACTCCTATGTACAAGAATATAACTACTATAATACTACTCCTATGTACAAGAATATAACTACTATAATACTACCTCCTATGTACAAGAATATAACTACTATAATATTACTCCTATGTACAAGAATATAACTACTATAATACTGCTATGTACAAGAATATAACTACTATAATACTACTCCTATGTACAAGAATATAACTACTATAATACTACTGCCTATGTACAAGAATATAACTACTATAATACTACTCCTATGTACAAGAATATAACTACTATAATACTACTCCTATGTACAAGAATATAACTACTATAATATTACTCCTATGTACAAGAATATAACTACTATAATACTGCTATGTACAAGAATATAACTACTATAATACTACTCCTATGTACAAGAATATAACTACTATAATACTACTCCTATGTACAAGAATATAACTACTATAATACTACTGCCTATGTACAAGAATATAACTACTATAATACTACTCCTATGTACAAGAATATAACTACTATAATACTACTCCTATATACAAGAATATAACTACTATAATACTACTCCTATGTACAAGAATATAACTACTATAATACTGCTCCTATGTACAAGAATATAACTACTATAATACTGCTCCTATGTACAAGAATATAACTACTATAATACTGCTATGTACAAGAATATAACTACTATAATACTACTGCCTATGTACAAGAATATAACTACTATAATACTACTCCTATGTACAAGAATATAACTACTATAATACTGCTCCTATGTACAAGAATATAACTACTATAATACTACTCCTATGTACAAGAATATAACTACTATAATACTGCTATGTACAAGAATATAACTACTATAATACTACTCCTATGTACAAGAATATAACTACTATAATACTAGTCCTATGTACAAGAATATAACTACTATAATACTGCTCCTATGTACAAGAATATAACTACTATAATACTACCTCCTATGTACAAGAATATAACTACTATAATACTGCTCCTATGTACAAGAATATAACTACTATAATACTGCTCCTATGTACAAGAATATAACTACTGGGATTTTATACATCGTCCTTTAGTGTCCATTTACACCCAATCTATGATGTCCGTTATATTTCAGGGACACAGATATCAGGTTTTATGATGGATCTCGAGCATCCGTTACTTGATAACGCTCCTGTCTGTAGGTATTGGAGCGGTGTCTTTTATTGTCCTTTTGTTTCTATGAATAACTGATATACTTTTAGCCTTCTTCAGGTTACAGGTGTGACTTGGGTCTCCGGCCTGTGCTGTGCTTTGGTTCTTGTTATATACAGATACCCTGATTTGTCGGCTTCACCTTTATCTTCTTAATCTTATCAGTCATTGACATCTTATCTCTCTGCCGCTATCAGGCTGCTGGGACATATGGCTGTCTACGTGCCGGGCTCTTCTCTTATGTCAGACATATACGGGACACATTTGTCGTTAATATGTACTATAGTGGATCCGCACAGTCACAGACAATTATAGAAAAATTCCTGGTTTATTAATCTAAGCCAAGCTCTTGTTCTCTCTGTATCTGGATATCAGACGTAGATCACTCACAGCTGCCATATAGTCACAGAGTCACCCAGACTTTTCCTTGTACATAGCCCCTGCACTGTCTTACTTTATCAATTGAATAGCAGCATTTATGGGGTTAAACCCTTTATGATGATCCCTTAACCCTTTAGAGCAGCTTGTGCCCATTGTTTGCTCACAGTAAGGAGCGAGCAGGGGCCGTGCACATCAATAGAGCCCGGGTGACTCTGTGACAAAGTGATCACACCATGCACGCTCCTGCCCGGACCCAGATACAGGATCTGCTCTGTGAGGACCAGGAGTCTGTATCTCACACCTCGGGCCCGGCGGGATATTGGGGTTAAACACAATTCTCTTTGAATTTCTGAATTTTCGGTGAAGTTTTGCAGAATCCGCGCTCTGTCCCTCTGTATATATTATTGCCTTATTGTTATCTCTCCAATGTCCTAATATTAATATAAAAACTAAACTCGTCTCAGATATTCCACAAATCACAGCAGATCCAGAAGAGCAGGGGTTAATGCGGAGGAAGTTACAGGATGATAAAAGAAAATGGAATTTGTCTGCTATAACAATGTATCTAATCCTATCCTGTGTGATACTGTATACTGAGCCGTGTATCTAATCCTATCCTGTGTGATACTGTATACTGAGCTGTGTATCTAATCCTATCCTGTGTGATACTGTATACTGAGCTGTGTATCTAATCCTATCCTGTGTGATACTGTATACTGAGCTGTGTATCTAATCCTATCCTGTGTGATACTGTATACTGAGCTGTATCTAATCCTATCCTGTGTGATACTGTATACTGAGCTGTGTATCTAATCCTATCCTGTGTGATACTGTATACTGAGCTATGTATCTAATCCTATCCTGTGTGATACTGTATACTGAGCTGTGTATCTAATCCTATCCTGTGTGATACTGTATACTGAGCTGTGTATCTAATCCTATCCTGTGTGATACTGTATACTGAGCTGTGTATCTAATCCTATCCCGTGTGATACTGTATACTGAGCTGTGTATCTAATCCTATCCTGTGTGATACTGTATACTGAGCTGTGTATCTAATCCTATCCTGTGTGATACTGTATACTGAGCTGTGTATCTAATCCTATGCTGTGTGATACTGTATACTGAGCTGTGTATCTAATCCTATCCTGTGTGATACTGTATACTGAGCTGTATCTAATCCTATCCTGTGTGATACTGTATACTGAGCTGTGTATCTAATCCTATCCTGTGTGATACTGTATACTGAGCTGTGTATCTAATCCTATCCTGTGTGATACTGTATACTGAGCTGTGTATCTAATCCTATCCTGTGTGATACTGTATACTGAACTGTGTATCTAATCCTATCCTGTGTGATACTGTATACTGAGCTGTGTATCTAATCCTACCCTGTGTGATACTGTATACTGAGCTGTGTATCTAATCCTATCCTGTGTGATACTGTATACTGAGCTGTATCTAATCCTATCCTGTGTGATACTGTATACTGAGCTGTGTATCTAATCCTATCCTGTGTGATACTGTATACTGAGCTGTGTATCTAATCCTATCCTGTGTGATACTGTATACTGAGCTGCTGTATCTAATCCTATCCTGTGTGATACTGTATACTGATCTGTGTATCTAATCCTATCCTGTGTGATACAGTATACTGAGCTGTGTATCTAATCCTGTCCTGTGTGATACTGTATACTGAGCTGTGTATCTAATCCTATCCTGTGTGATACTGTATACTGAGCTATGTATCTAATCCTATCCTGTGTGATACTGTATACTGAGCTGTGTATCTAATCCTATCCTGTGTGATACTGTATACTGAGCTGTATCTAATCCTATCCTGTGTGATACTGTATACTGAGCTGTGTATCTAATCCTATCCTGTGTGATACTGTATACTGAGCTGTGTATCTAATCCTATCCTGTGTGATACTGTATACTGAGCTGTGTATCTAATCCTATCCTGTGTGATACTGTATACTGAGCTGTGTATCTAATCCTGTCCTGTGTGATACTGTATACTGAGCTATGTATCTAATCCTATCCTGTGTGATACAGTATACTGAGCTGTGTATCTAATCCTGTCCTGTGTGATACTGTATACTGAGCTGTGTATCTAATCCTATCCTGTGTGATACTGTATACGGAGCTGTGTATCTAATCCTATCCTGTGTGATACTGTATACTGAGCTGTGTATCTAATCCTATCCTGTGTGATACTGTATACTGAGCTGTGTATCTAATCCTATCCTGTGTGATACTGTATACTGAGCTGTGTATCTAATCCTATCCTGTGTGATACTGCATACTGAGCTGCTGTATCTAATCCTATCCTGTGTGACACTGTATACTGAGCTGTATCTAATCCTATCCTGTGTGATACTGTATACTGAGCTGTGTATCTAATCCTATCCTGTGTGATACTGTATACTGAGCTGTGTATCTAATCCTATCCTGTGTGATACTGTATACTGAGCTGCTGTATCTAATCCTATCCTGTGTGACACTGTATACTGAGCTGTATCTAATCCTATCCTGTGTGATACTGTATACTGAGCTGTGTATCTAATCCTATCCTGTGTGATACTGTATACTGAGCTGTGTATCTAATCCTATCTGAGTGTGCAGGGTAAGTTCAGATTTGTTAGTGTACTGCAGTCATGTGACACTCGGGTGACATCGGAATTCCTTCCGTGCTCCATTGACTTCAATGTTCTTATGTGGCAGTGCAGGAGAGGACATGTCCTATAATTATTGGACCGGGGCATCGGAACCCCCTGGGCAGAGCTGGGACAGTCACACTGGGTCCTGTGCACGAGGCCTTACATGGGACTGCCATGACCTCCTATAACATGTGAAGCAATGCATGTGATACATTCAGCTCTGCTACATCTGCTCGTGCAGTGACTTCTCTCTATTTCTGCTCCTTCCTCTTTGTACTAAAGTGAAACCACCGGCATAAGACAAGTCATCTTCAGGGAAGACATTAAGGCTCCTTAGCCGCAGACCCAAGCAGAAGCCACAGACTCCATGTGCAGGAAGCTAAAGGAGAAGCCATGGTCCCCGCACCGTTCTGGCACTGACTCACTGCCGGTGGCACCTTGGTGCTCTCTGTATGATTCCCTATCACCCACTGACAGCAAGAAGAACATGGCACAGTAGTTAAAGGGGTCATCCAGATGGACATAAGACTGAGCAATCCCTTTTAGGATGCCCCTATTGAAACCATTTGCACTTCCAGAACAGCCAAATTTGTTGCCACTAGGGGGTGCTCACTGCATACAGATTTACAGAGCCCCACTGCGCTCAATGCTAGTTGTATACATTGCTATGCAGTGAGCTCCCCCTAGTGGTGACTGCAGGCAGACAGAACGATATCATATAATTCTATGGCTGTGTGAATGGATGCAGAGGGTTTGGAGCTGTGTAGCAGAAAATCACAACCACGACGGCCATAAAGATGTAATGTCACATGATGGGTTATCTGTGCGGTCCAATTATCTATAGATTTTTCCATGGATAATATAATCAGCCTGTCATGGAAACAAAGGACTGGCAGTAAAAGTGGCCCCAATGGACACTTTACAATGTTTGACTCAATGATGGCGTCTGCGGGCACCGCCGCTCTCCGCTCGTAAATTTTAAGACTGCAAACACAGAAACGTCCAGCGCCGGATCTCGCCCTGACACCCAGAGGGATTAATGTGTTTGCTGAGGGGACGAATTCATCCAGGTAAACAGTGACATTAAGTAGCCGCCTGCTCAGCTGTTACCGGGAACACGGCGTCCGCCGAGGAAGTCCCTGACACCACCAGCCCTCTGCCAAAGAACCCATTAGGGCAAGGAAGAGGAGAAGGGGAAGAAGGAGAAGAAGAAGGAGAAGGAGAAGAAGGAGAAGAAGAAGGAGAAGAAGGAGAAGAAGAAGGAGAAGGAGAAGAAGGAGAAGGAGAAGGAGAAGGAGAAGGAGAAGAAGGAGAAGGAGAAGAAGAAGGAGAAGAAGGAGAAGAAGAAGGAGAAGGAGAAGAAGGAGAAGAAGAAGGAGAAGGAGAAGAAGGAGAAGAAGAAGGAGAAGAAGGAGAAGAAGAAGGAGAAGGAGAAGAAGAAGGAGAAGAAGAAGGAGAAGAAGAAGGAGAAGGATGTCACCCAGAAATAGTGCAAATACAGGAAGGAGGGAAATGCAGGAGCCAGACATGAAATAGTGACATAGTGATATATATATACTGTATATAGTGGTCGCCCTCACCTGCCATATACAAGAGGGGGATTAGTAATGTAATGTATGTACACAGTGACTGTACCAGCAGAATAGTGAGCGCAGCTCTGGAGTATAATACAGGATAAGTAATGTAATGTATGTACACAGTGACTGTACCAGCAGAATAGTGAGCGCAGCTCTGGAGTATAATACAGGATAAGTAATGTAATGTATGTACACTGTGACTGTACCAGCAGAATAGTGAGCGCAGCTCTGGAGTATAATACAGGATAAGTAATGTAATGTATGTACACAGTGACTGTACCAGCAGAATAGTGAGCGCAGCTCTGGAGTATAATACAGGATAAGTAATGTAATGTATGTACACAGTGACTGTACCAGCAGAATAGTGAGCGCAGCTCTGGAGTATAATACAGGATAAGTAATGTAATGTATGTACACAGTGACTGCACCAGCAGAATAGTGAGCGCAGCTCTGGAGTATAATACAGGATAAGTAATGTAATGTATGTACACAGTGACTGCACCAGCAGAATAGTGAGCGCAGCTCTGGAGTATAATACAGGATAAGTAATGTAATGTATGTACACAGTGACTGCACCAGCAGAATAGTGAGCGCAGCTCTGGAGTATAATACAGGATAAGTAATGTAATGTATGTACACAGTGACTGTACCAGCAGAATAGTGAGCGCAGCTCTGGAGTATAATACAGGATAAGTAATGTAATGTATGTACACAGTGACTGTACCAGCAGAATAGTGAGCGCAGCTCTGGAGTATAATACAGGATAAGTAATGTAATGTATGTACACAGTGACTGTACCAGCAGAATAGTGAGCGCAGCTCTGGGGTATAATACAGGATAAGTAATGTAATGTATGTACACAGTGACTGCACCAGCAGAATAGTGAGCGCAGCTCTGGAGTATAATACAGGATAAGTAATGTAATGTATGTACACAGTGACTGTACCAGCAGAATAGTGAGCGCAGCTCTGGAGTATAATACAGGATAAGTAATGTAATGTATGTACACAGTGACTGCACCAGCAGAATAGTGAGCGCAGCTCTGGAGTATAATACAGGATAAGTAATGTAATGTATGTACACAGTGACTGTACCAGCAGAATAGTGAGCGCAGCTCTGCAGTATAATACAGGATATAACTCCAGATTGTATGTAGACAATTACTAGACTTGTTCTGTAGATTATTTCTGTATTCTCTCGCTCTTCTCCTCGCACTTAGTGTCGCTGTCACGTGTTACATGTGTCCTCTGTAGAAGTGTCCGGCACATTACACAGATCTTCTCCTCTATACATTACATTCCTGCCCTTCTCCGGTCACCTCACTTTCCTCTCGTCGCCCCCTCCGGCCTCCTCGGCTTTTTATAAACTTGCTAAGTGCTTCCTCTATTTGTTATGTTATTATATCCAGGACACTGTTTAGATTTTTCTGGCTCATGTCCAGGACCCGGCAGAGAAAACCATGAATTTCCGTGAAATGAAGACATTGGTTGGATGTGATAGCTGGAGGACACAGGAGTGAAAGTCATAACATAAAAGAGCAAAGGGGAAAGGTCAGCCACATGTTAGTGTTTAATGGAGGAAATCAGAGGGATGGGGACAAGGACACAAAATATTTTCTATTCTGTTTTCTATTTAAAGGCACAGTAGCACATTTTCTATCCTGCAGTTTTCTCCTATATGAAGGCCTAGTCAGGTATTAGTCAGTGTGTTCATGGGGGTCCCAGATATGAGAAACCCCTCAACCCTCAGGATATCCCGGCGGCCATTCGCTCCAATGATTGCTCAGTATGCCATAAGCTCCCTCTAGTGGTGATCTGTATATATGCAGAAGATTTGGAGCTCTGTATCAGACTCATCGGTCTCTGACCACTATAATGATATCGTTTTTAGGAATTAATAAGGATAGATTGATGCATGGGGAATATTTACTCCAGATATATCACTTAGCGAGATGCCGGACAATCACCTGTAGGAGCAGCAAGATGCCAAAATAAATAAAATAGATATAAAAACAAATATAATAAAATAAATCCCTGAGTGTGAAGTCTCTAGAGAGCAGATGAAACATTCCCAGTCTCCTTTTCCCTCCAGACATCCTGGGGTGAGCAGAGGACACGAGCTGGAGATGTCTCTATAAACCAAGACAGCGACACAAATAAACATCTTTATCTGATTTCCCAGGTCTTTTGTGTGTAAGAGACAGAGAACAAAATGAACGACGTTATCATTAAATTAGCGCATGAACATGGCGTGACCCCGACCAGGCGAAACGTCATCGCACTGCACCTCTATTACCAGATGTCAGGTTATCATGTGCAAGGAAGCGATAGGATTCTTATTAAAAAATCAGACATTTAATTGATGGCAGGTAATATGAAAAAAATATGGAGAATTGGCAAGAAGAAACTACAGTAAGTGAGACTGAAGCCTGAGAAATGGCAGCGAAATAAATATTATATGGCAAATTATTAAAATATTACAGCTAAAAGGAAATCCTGTAAATTACAAAATAGAACACAGATTACTTATACATACTATAATACTGCCCCCTATGTACAAGAATATAACTACTATAATACTGCCCCTATGTACAAGAATATAACTACTATAATACTACCTCCTATGTACAAGAATATAACTACTATAATACTGCCCCCTATGTACAAGAATATAACTACTATAATACTACTCCTATGTACAAGAATATAACTACTATAATACTACTCCTATGTACAAGAATATAACTACTATAATACTACCTCCTATGTACAAGAATATAACTACTATAATACTACTCCTATGTACAAGAATATAACTACTATAATACTACTCCTATGTACAAGAATATAACTACTATAATACTACCTCCTATGTACAAGAATATAACTACTATAATACTGCCCCCTATGTACAAGAATATAACTACTATAATACTACTCCTATGTACAAGAATATAACTACTATAATACTACTTCTATGTACAAGAATATAACTACTATAATACTACTCCTATATACAAGAATATAACTACTATAATACTACTCCTATGTACAAGAATATAACTACTATAATACTGCCCCCTATGTACAAGAATATAACTGCTATAATACTACCTCCTATGTACAAGAATATAACTACTATAATACTGCTCCTATGTACAAGAATATAACTACTATAATACTACTTCTATGTACAAGAATATAACTACTATAATACTGCCCCCTATGTACAAG
The DNA here is from genome assembly GCF_031893055.1 of Leptodactylus fuscus. Taxonomy (NCBI): domain Eukaryota; kingdom Metazoa; phylum Chordata; class Amphibia; order Anura; family Leptodactylidae; genus Leptodactylus; species Leptodactylus fuscus. The sequence continues at coordinate 90,082,933 of NC_134272.1, forward strand.
AATATAACTACTATAATACTACTCCTATGTACAAGAATATAACTACTATAATACTACCTCCTATGTACAAGAATATAACTACTATAATACTACTTCTATGTACAAGAATATAACTACTATAATACTGCTCCTATGTACAAGAATATAACTACTATAATACTACTCCTATATACAAGAATATAACTACTATAATACTACTTCTATGTACAAGAATATAACTACTATAATACTACTCCTATGTACAAGAATATAACTACTATAATACTACTCCTATATACAAGAATATAACTACTATAATACTACTCCTATATACAAGAATATAACTACTATAATACTGCTCCTATGTACAAAAATATAACTACTATAATACTGCTCCTATGTACAAGAATATAACTACTATAATACTACCTCCTATGTACAAGAATATAACTACTATAATACTGCTCCTATGTACAAGAATATAACTACTATAATACTACTCCTATATACAAGAATATAACTACTATAATACTACCTCCTATGTACAAGAATATAACTACTATAATACTGCCCCCTATGTACAAGAATATAACTACTATAATACTACTCCTATGTACAAGAATATAACTACTATAATACTGCTCCTATGTACAAGAATATAACTACTATAATACTACCTCCTATGTACAAGAATATAACTACTATAATACTGCCCCCTATGTACAAGAATATAACTACTATAATACTACTCCTATGTACAAGAATATAACTACTATAATACTGCTCCTATGTACAAGAATATAACTACTATAATACTACCTCCTATGTACAAGAATATAACTACTATAGTACTACTCCTATGTACAAGAATATTACTACTATAATACTACTCCTATGTACAAGAATATTACTACTATAATACTACCTCCTATGTATAAGAATATAACTACTATAATACTACTCCTATGTACAAGAATATTACTACTATAATACTACCTCCTATGTATAAGAATATAACTACTATAATACTACTCCTATGTACAAGAATATAACTACTATAATACTACCTCCTATGTACAAGAATATAACTACTATAATACTACTCCTATGTACAAGAATATAACTACTATAATACTACTCCTATGTACAAGAATATTACTACTATAATACTGCTCCTATGTACAAGAATATAACTACTATAATACTACTCCTATGTACAGGAATATAACTACTATAATACTACCCCCTATATACAAGAATATAACTACTATAATACTACTCCTATGTACAAGAATATAACTACTATAATACTACCTCCTATGTACAAGAATATAACTACTATAATACTACTCCTATGTACAGGAATATAACTACTATAATACTACCCCCTATATACAAGAATATAACTACTATAATACTACTCCTATGTATAAGTATATAACTACTATAATACTACTCCTATGTACAAGAATATAACTACTATAATACTGCCTCCTATGTACAAGAATATTACTACTATAATACTACCTCCTATGTATAAGAATATAACTACTATAATACTACTCCTATGTACAAGAATATTACTACTATAATACTACTCCTATGTACAAGAATATTACTACTATAATACTACTCCTATGTACAAGAATATTACTACTATAATAATACCTCCTATGTATAAGAATATAACTACTATAATACTACTCCTATGTACAAGAATATAACTACTATAATACTACCTCCTATGTACAAGAATATAACTACTATAATACTATCTCCTATGTACAAGAATATAACTACTATAATACTGCTCCTATGTACAAGAATATAACTACTATAATACTACCTCCTATGTACAAGAATATAACTACTATAATACTACTCCTATGTACAAGAATATAACTACTATAATACTACCCCTATGTGCAAGAATATAGCTACTATAATACTACCTCCTATGTACAAGAATATAGCTACTATAATACTACTCCTATGTACAAGAATATAACTACTATAATACTACCTCCTATGTACAAGAATATAGCTACTATAATACTACCTCCTATGTACAAGAATATAACTACTATAATACTACTCCTATGTACAAGAATATAACTACTATAATACTACTCCTATGTACAAGAATATTACTACTATAATACTGCTCCTATGTACAAGAATATAACTACTATAATACTACCTCCTATGTACAAGAATATAACTACTATAATACTACTCCTATGTACAGGAATATAACTACTATAATACTACCTCCTATGTACAAGAATATAGCTACTATAATACTACTCCTATGTACAAGAATATAACTACTATAATACTACTCCTATGTACAAGAATATTACTACTATAATACTACCTCCTATGTATAAGAATATAACTACTATAATACTACTCCTATGTACAAGAATATTACTACTATAATACTACTCCTATGTACAAGAATATTACTACTATAATACTGCTCCTATGTACAAGAATATTACTACTATAATAATACCTCCTATGTATAAGAATATAACTACTATAATACTACTCCTATGTACAAGAATATAACTACTATAATACTACCTCCTATGTACAAGAATATAACTACTATAATACTATCTCCTATGTACAAGAATATAACTACTATAATACTGCTCCTATGTACAAGAATATAACTACTATAATACTACCTCCTATGTACAAGAATATAACTACTATAATACTACTCCTATGTACAAGAATATAACTACTATAATACTACCCCTATGTGCAAGAATATAACTACTATAATACTACCTCCTATGTACAAGAATATAACTACTATAATACTACTCCTATGTACAAGAATATTACTACTATAATACTACCTCCTATGTATAAGAATATAACTACTATAATACTACTCCTATGTACAAGAATATTACTACTATAATACTACTCCTATGTACAAGAATATTACTACTATAATACTACTCCTATGTACAAGAATATTACTACTATAATACTACCTCCTATGTATAAGAATATAACTACTATAATACTACTCCTATGTACAAGAATATAACTACTATAATACTACCTCCTATGTACAAGAATATAACTACTATAATACTATCTCCTATGTACAAGAATATAACTACTATAATACTACCTCCTATGTACAAGAATATAACTACTATAATACTACCTCCTATGTACAAGAATATAACTACTATAATACTACCTCCTATGTACAAGAATATAACTACTATAATACTACCTCCTATGTACAAGAATATAACTACTATAATACTGCCCCCTATGCACAAGAATATAACTACTATAATACTACTCCTATGTACAAGAATATTACTACTATAATACTACCTCCTATGTATAAGAATATAACTACTATAATACTACTCCTATGTACAAGAATATTACTACTATAATACTACCTCCTATGTATAAGAATATAACTACTATAATACTACTCCTATGTACAAGAATATAACTACTATAATACTACCTCCTATGTACAAGAATATAACTACTATAATACTACCTCCTATGTACAAGAATATAACTACTATAATACTACTCCTATGTACAAGAATATAACTACTATAATACTACTCCTATGTACAAGAATATTACTACTATAATACTGCTCCTATGTACAAGAATATAACTACTATAATACTACCTCCTATGTACAAGAATATAACTACTATAATACTACCTCCTATGTACAAGAATATAACTACTATAATACTACTCCTATGTACAAGAATATAACTACTATAATACTGCTCCTATGTACAAGAATATAACTACTATAATACTACTCCTATGTACAAGAATATTACTACTATAATACTACTCCTATGTACAAGAATATTACTACTATAATACTACCTCCTCTGTACAAGAATATAACTACTATAATACTACTTCCTCTGTACAAGAATATAACTACTATAATACTGCTCCTATGTACAAGAATATAACTACTATAATACTACTCCTATGTACAAGAATATAACTACTATAATACTACTCCTATGTACAAGAATATAACTACTATAATACTGCTCCTATGTACAAGAATATAACTACTATAATACTACCTCCTATGTACAAGAATATAACTACTATAATACTATCTCCTATGTACAAGAATATAACTACTATAATACTACTCCTATGTACAAGAATATAACTACTATAATACTACCTCCTATGTACAAGAATATAACTACTATAATACTATCTCCTATGTACAAGAATATAACTACTATAATACTGCTCCTATGTACAAGAATATAACTACTATAATACTATCTCCTATGTACAAGAATATAACTACTATAATACTACTCCTATGTACAAGAATATAACTACTATGATACTGCTCCTATGTACAAGAATATAACTACTATAATACTGCTCTTATGTACAAGAATATAACTACTATAATACTACTCCTATGTACAAGAATATTACTACTATAATACTACTCCTATGTACAAGAATATAACTACTATAATACTACTCCTATGTACAAGAATATAACTACTATAATACTACCTCCTATGTACAAGAATATAACTACTATAATACTATCTCCTATGTACAAGAATATAACTACTATAATACTGCTCCTATGTACAAGAATATAACTACTATAATACTATCTCCTATGTACAAGAATATAACTACTATAATACTACTCCTATGTACAAGAATATAACTACTATGATACTGCTCCTATGTACAAGAATATAACTACTATAATACTATCTCCTATGTACAAGAATATAACTACTATAATACTGCTCTTATGTACAAGAATATAACTACTATAATACTACTCCTATGTACAAGAATATTACTACTATAATACTACTCCTATGTACAAGAATATTACTACTATAATACTACTCCTATGTACAAGAATATTACTACTATAATACTACTCCTATGTACAAGAATATAACTACTATAATACTGCTCCTATGTACAAGAATATAACTACTATAATATTATCTCCTATGTACAAGAATATAACTACTATAATACTACTCCTATGTACAAGGATATAACTACTATAATACTACTCCTATGTACAAGAATATTACTACTATAATACTACTCCTATGTACATGAATATTACTACTATAATACTACTCCTATGTACAAGAATATAACTACTATAATACTGCTCCTATGTACAAGAATATAACTACTATAATACTGCCCTCTATGTACAAGAATATAACTACTATAATACTACTCTTATGTACAAGAATATTACTACTATAATATTACTCCTATGTACAAGAATATTACTACTATAATACTACTCCTATGTATAAGAATATAACTACTATAATACTACTCCTATGTACAAGAATATTACTACTATAATACTACCTCCTATGTATAAGAATATAACTACTATAATACTACTCCTATGTACAAGAATATAACTACTATAATACTACTCCTATGTACAAGACTATAACTACTATAATACTACCTCCTATGTACAAGAATATAACTACTATAATACTACCTCCTATGTACAAGAATATAACTGCTATAATACTACCTCCTATGTACAAGAATATAACTACTATAATACTATCTCCTATGTACAAGAATATAACTACTATAATACTACTCCTATGTACAAGAATATAACTACTATAATACTACCTCCTATGTACAAGAATATAACTACTATAATACTATCTCCTATGTACAAGAATATAACTACTATAATACTACTCCTATGTACAAGAATATAACTACTATAATACTACTCCTATGTACAAGAATATAACTACTATAATACTACCTCCTATGTACAAGAATATAACTACTATAATACTATCTCCTATGTACAAGAATATAACTACTATAATACTACTCCTATGTACAAGAATATAACTACTATAATACTATCTCCTATGTACAAGAATATAACTACTATAATACTACTCCTATGTACAAGAATATAACTACTATAATACTACCTCCTATGTACAAGAATATAACTACTATAATACTACTCCTATGTACAAGAATATAACTACTATAATACTATCTCCTATGTACAAGAATATAACTACTATAATACTACCTCCTATGTACAAGAATATAACTACTATAATACTATCTCCTATGTACAAGAATATAACTACTATAATACTATCTCCTATGTACAAGAATATAACTACTATAATACTACTCCTATGTACAAGAATATAACTACTATAATACTACCTCCTATGTACAAGAATATAACTACTATAATACTATCTCCTATGTACAAGAATATAACTACTATAATACTACACCTATGTACAAGAATATAACTACTATAATACTACTCCTATGTACAAGAATATAACTACTATAATACTACTCCTATATACAAGAATATAACTACTATAATACTACACCTATGTACAAGAATATAACTACTATAATACTACTCCTATGTACAAGAATATAACTACTATAATACTACTCCTATGTACAAGAATATAACTACTATAATACTACACCTATGTACAAGAATATAACTACTATAATACTACTCCTATGTACAAGAATATAACTACTATAATACTACACCTATGTACAAGAATATAACTACTATAATACTACCTCCTATGTACAAGAATATAACTACTATAATACTACTCCTATGTACAAGAATATAACTACTATAATACTACTCCTATGTACAAGAATATAACTACTATAATACTACTCCTATGTACAAGAATATTACTACTATAATACTGCTCCTATGTACAAGAATATAACTACTATAATACTACCTCCTATGTACAAGAATATAACTACTATAATACTACCTCCTATGTACAAGAATATAACTACTATAATACTACTCCTATGTACAAGAATATAACTACTATAATACTGCTCCTATGTACAAGAATATAACTACTATAATACTACTCCTATGTACAAGAATATTACTACTATAATACTACTCCTATGTACAAGAATATTACTACTATAATACTACCTCCTCTGTACAAGAATATAACTACTATAATACTACTTCCTCTGTACAAGAATATAACTACTATAATACTGCTCCTATGTACAAGAATATAACTACTATAATACTACTCCTATGTACAAGAATATAACTACTATAATACTACTCCTATGTACAAGAATATAACTACTATAATACTACCTCCTATGTACAAGAATATAACTACTATAATACTATCTCCTATGTACAAGAATATAACTACTATAATACTGCTCCTATGTACAAGAATATAACTACTATAATACTATCTCCTATGTACAAGAATATAACTACTATAATACTACTCCTATGTACAAGAATATAACTACTATGATACTGCTCCTATGTACAAGAATATAACTACTATAATACTGCTCTTATGTACAAGAATATAACTACTATAATACTACTCCTATGTACAAGAATATTACTACTATAATACTACTCCTATGTACAAGAATATAACTACTATAATACTACTCCTATGTACAAGAATATAACTACTATAATACTACCTCCTATGTACAAGAATATAACTACTATAATACTATCTCCTATGTACAAGAATATAACTACTATAATACTGCTCCTATGTACAAGAATATAACTACTATAATACTATCTCCTATGTACAAGAATATAACTACTATAATACTACTCCTATGTACAAGAATATAACTACTATGATACTGCTCCTATGTACAAGAATATAACTACTATAATACTGCTCTTATGTACAAGAATATAACTACTATAATACTACTCCTATGTACAAGAATATTACTACTATAATACTACTCCTATGTACAAGAATATTACTACTATAATACTACTCCTATGTACAAGAATATTACTACTATAATACTACTCCTATGTACAAGAATATAACTACTATAATACTACCTCCTATGTATAAGAATATAACTACTATAATACTATCTCCTATGTACAAGAATATAACTACTATAATACTGCTCCTATGTACAAGAATATAACTACTATAATATTATCTCCTATGTACAAGAATATAACTACTATAATACTGCTCCTATGTACAAGAATATAACTACTATAATACTACTCCTATGTACAAGGATATAACTACTATAATACTACTCCTATGTACAAGAATATTACTACTATAATACTACTCCTATGTACATGAATATTACTACTATAATACTACTCCTATGTACAAGAATATAAGTACTATAATACTGCTCCTATGTACAAGAATATAACTACTATAATACTGCCCCCTATGTACAAGAATATAACTACTATAATACTACTCTTATGTACAAGAATATTACTACTATAATATTACTCCTATGTACAAGAATATTACTACTATAATACTACTCCTATGTATAAGAATATAACTACTATAATACTACTCCTATGTACAAGAATATTACTACTATAATACTACCTCCTATGTATAAGAATATAACTACTATAATACTACTCCTATGTACAAGAATATAACTACTATAATACTACTCCTATGTACAAGACTATAACTACTATAATACTACCTCCTATGTACAAGAATATAACTACTATAATACTACCTCCTATGTACAAGAATATAACTGCTATAATACTACCTCCTATGTACAAGAATATAACTACTATAATACTATCTCCTATGTACAAGAATATAACTACTATAATACTACTCCTATGTACAAGAATATAACTACTATAATACTACCTCCTATGTACAAGAATATAACTACTATAATACTATCTCCTATGTACAAGAATATAACTACTATAATACTACTCCTATGTACAAGAATATAACTACTATAATACTACTCCTATGTACAAGAATATAACTACTATAATACTACCTCCTATGTACAAGAATATAACTACTATAATACTATCTCCTATGTACAAGAATATAACTACTATAATACTACTCCTATGTACAAGAATATAACTACTATAATACTATCTCCTATGTACAAGAATATAACTACTATAATACTACTCCTATGTACAAGAATATAACTACTATAATACTACCTCCTATGTACAAGAATATAACTACTATAATACTACTCCTATGTACAAGAATATAACTACTATAATACTATCTCCTATGTACAAGAATATAACTACTATAATACTACCTCCTATGTACAAGAATATAACTACTATAATACTATCTCCTATGTACAAGAATATAACTACTATAATACTATCTCCTATGTACCAGAATATAACTACTATAATACTACCTCCTATGTACAAGAATATAACTACTATAATACTATCTCCTATGTACAAGAATATAACTACTATAATACTACTCCTATGTACAAGGATATAACTACTATAATACTACTCCTATGTACAAGGATATAACTACTATAATACTACTCCTATGTACAAGAATATAACTACTATAATACTACTCCTATGTACAAGAATATAACTACTATAATACTACCTCCTATGTACAAGAATATAACTACTATAATACTACTTCTATGTACAAGAATATAACTACTATAATACTACACCTATGTACAAGAATATAACTACTATAATACTACTCCTATGTACAAGAATATAACTACTATAATACTACTCCTATATACAAGAATATAACTACTATAATACTACACCTATGTACAAGAATATAACTACTATAATACTACTCCTATGTACAAGAATATAACTACTATAATACTACTCCTATGTACAAGAATATAACTACTATAATACTACACCTATGTACAAGAATATAACTACTATAATACTACTCCTATGTACAAGAATATAACTACTATAATACTACACCTATGTACAAGAATATAACTACTATAATACTACCTCCTATGTACAAGAATATAACTACTATAATACTACTCCTATGTACAAGAATATAACTACTATAATACTGCTCCTATGTACAAGAATATAACTACTATAATACTACTCCTATGTACAAGAATATAACTACTATAATACTACTCCTATGTATAAGAATATAACTACTATAATACTACTCCTATGTACAAGAATATAACTACTATAATACTGCTCCTAGGTACAAGAATATAACTACTATAATACTACTCCTATGTATAAGAATATAACTACTATAATACTACCTCCTATGTACAAGAACATAACTACTATACCTAAACCCTACCCTAACCTTTCTAACCCTATCCCAATACTAACCCTCACCGTAATTCTAACCCAAACCCTAACCCTCTAACCCTAACACCTTAAGTCTAATCTAACCCTTATAAACCTAACCCTACCCTAACCCTCGAATTCTAACCCCAAACTCTAACACCCTAACCCTACAACCCCTAACCCTTTTACCCTAACACTAACTCCCTAACCCCTAACCTTCTAACCCCACCACCTAACCCTATCCTAAACCCTAACCCTTTAACTCTAAGCCTCTAACCCAACCCTAAGCTCTAATCCTAACCCCAACTCTAACCTTCTAATTTTAACCCTCTAACCCTACCCCTGTCCCTAACCTCCTAACTCTAACCCTAACTACTTAACCCCCTAACCCCTACCTCTAACTGTTTAACCCTAACCTCCTAACTGTAACCCTTCCCTATCCCTCTAACCCTAAACCCCCTATCCCTCTTACCTTAACCTCCAAACCTTCCCCAACTCTAACCTCTATCCCTAACTCTAACCCTCACCTCCAACCTTAACCTTCTAACCACAACCCTCTAACCCTAGTCCCTAACCATCTAACCCTTTAATCTCTAAACCTTAACCCCATAAACCTTGCCCTAACCCCTACCCCAATACCCTAAGCTCAACCCTATCCTTGTAACTCTAACCATTTTAACTCTAACCCCCTAACCCTAATTCTTCGAACCCCCTAACCCCATAACCTGAACCCTAGCCCTCTCACCCTAACCCAACCTTTTCCCCAACTCTCAACCTAACCCTAAAACCTCTCCTAAGCCTACCCATTAAGGGTGCATTCACACTGAGTAAACACGTTCAGAATAAGCGGCGTCTAAAGCAGCTCCATTCATTTCTATGGGAGCGGGGATACGAGCGCTCCCCATAGAAATGAATGGGCTGCTTCTTTCACTCCGTGCAGTCCCATTGAAGTGAAT